>NC_069137.1:27665376-27775376 GCF_026914265.1 Mya arenaria
GTTGAGACAGTACATATGAACCGTTCCATGTTGAGACAGTACATATGAACCGTTCCATGTTGAGACGTACATATGAACCTGTTCCATGTTGAGACAGTACATATGAACCGTTCCATGTTGAGACAGTACATATGAACGTTCCATGTTGAGACAGTACATATGAACCCTTCCATGTTGAGACAGTACATATGAACCGTTCCATGTTGAGCCAGTACATATGAACCGTTCCATGTTGAGACAGTACATATGAACCGTTCATGTTGAGACAGACATACATATGACCTGTTCCATGTTGAGACAGTACATATGAACCGTTCCATGTTGAGACAGTACATATGAACGTTCCATGTTGAGACAGTACTATGAACCGTTCCATGTTGAGACAGTACATATGAACCGTTCCAGTTGAGCCAGTACATATGAACCGTTTCATGTTGAGACAGTACATATGAAACGTTCCATGTTGAGACAGTACATATGAACCGTTCCAGGTTGAGACAGTGTCATATTAACCGTTTCATGTTGAGACAGTACATATGAACCGTTCCATGTTGAGACAGTACATATGAACCTTTCCATGTTGAGACAGTACATATAAACCCTTCCATGATGAGACAGTACATATGAACCTTCCATGTTGAGGACAGTACATATGAACCGTTCCATGTTGAGACAGTACATATGAACCGTTCCATGTTGAGACAGTACATATGAACCGTTCCATGTTGAGACAGTACATATGAACGTTCCATGTTGAGACAGTACATATGAACGTTCCATGTTGAGCAGTACATATGAACCGTTCCATGTTGAGACAGTACATATGAACTGTTCCATGTTGAGACAGTACATATGAACCCTTCCATGTTGAGACAGTACATATGACCGTTCCATGTTGAGACAGTACATATGAACCGTTCATGTTGAGACAGTACATATGAACCGTTCCATGTTGAGACAGTACATATGAACCGTTCCATGTTGAGACAGTACATATGGACCGTTCCATGTTGAGACAGTACATATGAACCGTTCCATGTTGAGACAGTACATATGAACCGTCCATGTTGAGACAGTACATATGAAACCGTTCCATGTTGAGACAGTACATATGAACGTTCCATGTTGAGCCAGTACATATGAACCGTTCCTGTTGACAGTACATATGAACCGTTCCATGTTGAGACAGTACATATGAACCGTTCCATGTTGAGACAGTACATATGAACCGTTCCATGTTGAGACAGTACATATGAACCGTTCCATGTTGAGACAGTACATATGAACCGTTCCATGTTGAGACAGTAATATGAACCGTTCCATGTTGAGACAGTACATATGAACTTTCCATGTTGAGACAGTACATATGAACCGCTCATGTTGAGCCAGTATTATGAACCGTTCCATGTTGAGCCAGTACATATGAACCTTCCATGTTGAGACAGTACATATGAACCGTTCATGTTGAGACAGTACATATGATGAACCGTTCCATGTTGAGACAGTACATATGAACCGTTCCATGTTGAGATACAGTCATATGAACCGTTCCATGTTGAGACAGTATATATGAACCGTTCCATGTTGAGACAGTACATATGACCGTTCCATGTTGAGACAGTATATATGAACCGTTCCATGTTGAGACAGTACATATGAACCGTTCCATGTTGAGACAGTATATATGAACCGTTCCATGTTGAGACAGTACATATGAACCGTTCCATGTTGACAGTAGTACATATAACGTTCCATGTTGAGACAGTACATATGAACCGTTCCATGTTGAGCCAGTACATATGAACCGTTCATGTTGAGACAGTACATATGGACCGTTCCATGTTGAGACAGTACATATGAACTGTTCCATGTTGAGACAGTACATATGAACCGTTCCATGTTGAGACAGTACATATGAACCGTTCCATGTTGAGACAGTACATATGAAACCGTTCCACGTTGAGACAGTACATATGAACCTTTCCACGTTTAGACTGTATATATGAACCCTTCCACGTTGAGACAGTACATATGAACCCTTCCATGTTGAGACAGTACATATGAACCGTTCAATGTTGAGACAGTACATATGAACCGTTCCATGTTGAGCCAGTACATATGAACCTTTCCACGTTTAGACTGTATATATGAACCCTTCCATGTTGAGCCAGTACATATGAACCGTTTCATGTTGAGACAGTACATATAAACCCTTCCATGTTGAAACAGTACATATGAACCTTTCCATGTTGAGACAGTACATATGAACCGTTCCATGTTGAGACAGTACATATGAACCGTTCCCTGTTGAGACAGTACATATGAACCGTTCCATGTTGAGACAGTACATATGAACCGTTCCATGTTGAGCCAGTACATATGAACCGTTCCATGTTGAGACAGTACATATGAACCTTCCATGTTGAGCAGTACATATGAACCGTTCCATGTTGAGACAGACATATGAACCGTTCCATGTTGAGACAGTACATATGAACCTTTCCATGTTGAGACAGTACATATGACCGTCATTGTTGAGACAGTACTTATGAACCGTTCCATGTTGACAGTACATTGAACCCTTCCATGTTGAGACAGTACATATGAACCGTTCCATGTTGAGACAGTACATATGAAACCGTTCCATGTTGAGACAGTACATATGAACCGTTCCATGTTGAGACAGTACATATGAACCGTTCCATGTTGAGACAGTAATATGAACCGTTCCATGTTGAGACAGTACATATGAACCGTTCCATGTTGAGACAGTATATATGAACCGTTTCCATTTGAGACAGTACATATGAACCGTTCCATGTTGAGACAGTATATATGAACCGTTCCATGTTGAGACAGTAACATATGAACCGTTCCATGTTGGGACAGTACATATGAACCGTTCCATGTTGAGACAGTACATATGAACTGTTCCATGTTGAGCCAGTACATATGAACCGTTCCATGTTGAGACAGTACATATGGACCGTTCCATGTTGAGACAGTACATATGAACTGTTCCATGTTGAGACAGTACATATGAACCGTTCCATGTTGAGACAGTACATATGAACCGTTCCATGTTGAGACAGTACATATGAACCGTTCCACGTTGAGACAGTACATATGAACCTTTCCACGTTTAGACTGTATATATGAACCCTTCCACGTTGAGACAGTACATATGAACCCTTCCATGTTGAGACAGTACATATGAACCGTTCAATGTTGAGACAGTACATATGAACCGTTCCATGTTGAGACAGTACATATGAACCTTTCCACGTTTAGACTGTATATATGAACCCTTCCATGTTGAGCCAGTACATATGAACCGTTTCATGTTGAGACAGTACATATAAACCCTTCCATGTTGAAACAGTAATATGAACCTTTCCATGTTGAGACAGTACATATGAACCGTTCCATGTTGAGACAGTACATATGAACCGTTTCCCTGTTGAGACAGTAACATATGAACCGTTCCATGTTGAGACAGTACATATGAACCGTTCCATGTTGAGCCAGTACATATGAACCGTTCCATGTTGAGACAGTACATATGAACCCTTCCATGTTGAGCCAGTACATATGAACCGTTCCATGTTGAGACAGTACATATGAAACCGTTCCATGTTGAGACAGTACATATGAACCGTTCCATGTTGAGACAGTACATATAAACCCTTCCATGTTGAGACAGTACATATGAACCGTTCCATGTTGAGACAGTACATATAAACCGCTCCATGTTGAGACAGTACATATGAACCGTTCCATGTTGAGACAGTCCATATGAACCGCTCCATGTTGAGACAGTACATATGAGTGCTCCATGTTGAGCAGTACATATGAACCGTTCCATGTTGAGACAGTACATATGAACCGTTCCATGTTGAGACAGTACATATGATCTTTCCATGTTGAGACAGTACATATGAACCGTTCCATGTTGAGACAGTACATATGAACCGTTCCATGTTGAGACAGTACATATGAACCGTTCCATGTTGAGACAGTACATATGAACCGTTCCATGTTGAGACAGTACATATGATCGTTCCATGTTGACAGACAGTACATATGAACCGTTCCGTGTTGAGACAGTACATATGAACCGTTCCATGTTGAGACAGTACATATGAACCCTTCCATGTTGAGCCAGTACATATGAACCTTCCAGTTGAGCCAGTACATATGAACCGTTCCATGTTGAGACAGTACATATGACCGTTCCATGTTGAGACAGTACATATGATCTGTTCCATGTTGAGACAATACATATGAATCGTTCCATGTTGAGACAGTACATATGAACCGTTCCATGTTGAGACAGTAATATGAACCGTTCCATGTTGAGACAGTACATATGAACCGTTCCATGTTGAGACAGTAATATGACCGTTCCATGTTGAGACAGTACATATGAACTGTTCCATGTTGAGACAGTACATATGAACCGTTCCATGTTAAGATAGTACATATGAAACCGTTCCATGTTGAGACAGTACATATGAACCGTTCCATGTTGAGACAGTACATATGAACCGTTCCATGTTGAGACAGTACATATGAACCTTCCATGTTGAGCCAGTACTATGAACCCTTCCATGTTGAGGACAGTACATATGAACCGTTCCATGTTGAGACAGTACATATGAACTGTTCCATGTTGAGACAGTACATATGAACTGTTCCATGTTGAGACAGTACATATGAACCGTTCCATGTTGAGCCAGTACATATAAACCGTTCCATGTTGAGACAGTACATATAACCGTTCCATGTTGAGACAGTACATATGAACCTGTTCCATGTTGAGCCAGTACATATGAACCGTTCCATGTTGAGACAGTACATATGAACCGTTCCATGTTGAGACAGTACATATGAACCGTTCCATGTTGAGACAGTACATATGAACCGTTCCATGTTGAGACAGTACATATGAACCGTTCCATGTTCCATGTTGAGACAGTACATATGAACCGTTCCATGTTGAGCCAGTACATAATAACCGTTCCATGTTGAGACAGTACATACGAACCGTTCCATGTTGAGACAGAACATATGAACCGTTCCATGTTGAGACATACATATGAACCGTTCCATGTTGAGACAGTACATATGAACCTTCCATGTTGAGACAGTACATATGAACCGTTCCATGTTGAGACAGTACATATGAACCGTTCCATGTTGAGCCAGTACATATGAACCGTTCATGTTGAGACAGTACATATGAACCGTTCCATGTTGAGACAGTACATATGAAACCGTTCCATGTTGAGACAGTACATATGAACCGTTCCATGTTGAGCCAGTACATATGAACCGTTTCCATGTTGAGCAGTACATATGAACGTTCCATGTTGAGACAGTACATATGAACCTTCCATGTTGAGAACAGTACATATGACCGTTCCATGTTGAGACAGTACATATGAACCGTTCCATGTTGAGACAGTACATATGGACCGTTCCATGTTGAGACAGTACATATGAACCGTTCCATGTTGAGACAGTACATATGACCGTTCCATGTTGAGACAGTACATATGAACGTTCCATGTTGAGACAGTACATATGAACCGCTTCCATGTTGAGACAGTACATATGAACCGTTCCATGTTGAGACAGTACATATGAACCGTTCCATGTTGAGACAGTAATATGAACCGTTCCATGTTGAGCAGTACATATGAACCGTTCCATGTTGAGACAGTACATATGAACCGTTCCATGTTGAGACAGTACATATGAACCGTTCCATGTTGAGACAGTACATATGAACCGTTCCATGTTGAGCCAGTACATATGAACCGTTCCATGTTGAGACAGTACATATGAACCGTTCCATGTTGAGACAGTACATATGAACCGTTCCATGTTGAGACAGTACATATGAACCGCTCATTGTTGAGCCAGTATATGAACCGTTCCATGTTGAGACAGTACATATGAACCCTTCCATGTTGAGACCAGTACATATGAACCGTTCCATGTTGAGACAGTACATATGAACCGTTCCATGTTGAGACGTACATATGAACCGTTCCATGTTGAGACAGTACATATGAACCGTTCCATGTTGAGACAGTATATATGAACCGTTCCATGTTGAGACAGTACATATGAACCGTTCCATGTTGAGACAGTATATATGAACCGTTCCATGTTGAGACAGTACATATGAACCGTTCCATGTTGAGACAGTATATATGAACCGTTCCATGTTGAGACAGTACATATGAACCGTTCCATGTTGAGACAGTACATATGAACCGTTCCATGTTGAGACAGTACATATGAACGTTCCATGTTGACAGTACATATGAACCGTTCCATGTTGAGACAGTACATATGAACCGTTCCATGTTGAGACAGTACATATGAACCGTTCCATGTTGAGACAGTACATATGAACCGTTCCATGTTGAGACAGTACATATGAACCGTTCCATGTTGAGACAGTACATATGAACCGTTCCATGTTGAGACAGTACATATGAACCGTTCCACGTTTAGACAGTATATATGAACCTTCCACGTTGAGACAGTACATATGAACCTTCCATGTTGAGACAGTACATATGAACCGTTCAATGTTGAGACAGTACATATGAACCGTTCCATGTTGAGCCAGTACATATGAACCTTTCCATGTTAGACGTACATATGAACCTTCCACGTTGAGACAGTACATATGACCCTTCCATGTTGAGACAGTACATATGATCTGTTCCATGTTGAGACAGTACATATGAACCGTTCCATGTTGAGCCAGTACATATGAACCGTTCCACGTTGAGACAGTACATATGAACCGTTCCCTGTTGAGACAGTACATATGAACCGTTCCATGTTGAGACAGTACATATGAACCGTTCCATGTTGAGCCAGTACATATGAACCGTTCCATGTTGAGACAGTACATATGAACCCTTCCATGTTGAGCCCAGTACATATGAACCGTTCCATGTTGAGACAGTACATATGAACCGTTCCATGTTGAGACAGTACATATGAACCGTTCCATGTTGAGACAGTACATATAAACCCTTCCATGTTGAGACAGTACATATGAACCGTTCCATGTTGAGACAGTACATATGAACCGCTCCATGTTGAGACAGTACATAGAACCGTTCCATGTTGAGACAGTCATATGAACCGTTCCATGTTGAGACAGTACATATGAGTTTCCATGTTGAGACAGTACATATGAACCGTTCCATGTTGAGACAGTACATATGAACCGTTCCATGTTGAGACAGTACATATGATCTGTTCCATGTTGAGACAGTACATATGAACCGTTCCATGTTGAGACAGTACATATGAACCGTTCCATGTTGAGACAGTACATATGAACCGTTCCATGTTGAGACAGTACATATGAACCGTTCCATGTTGAGACAGTACATATGAACCTGTTCCATGTTGAGACAGTACATATGAACCGTTCCATGTTGAGACAGTACATATGAACCGTTCCATGTTGAGACAGTACATATGAACCGTTCCATGTTGAGCCCAGTACATATGAACCGTTCCATGTTGAGCCAGTACATATGAACCGTTCCATGTTGAGACAGTACATATGAACCGTTCCATGTTGAACAGTACATATGAACTGTTCCATGTTGAGACAATACATATGAACCGTTCCATGTTGAGACAGTACATATGAACCGTTCCATGTTGAGACAGTACATATGAACCGTTCCATGTTGAGACAGTACATATGAACCGTTCCATGTTGAGACAGTACATATGAACCGTTTCATGTTGAGACAGTACATATGAACCGTTCCATGTTGAGACAGTACATATGAACCGTTCCATGTTGAGACAGTACATATAACCGTTCCATGTTGAGACAGAGACAGAACCGTTCCATGTTGAGACAGTACATATGAACCGTTCCATGTTGAGACAGTACATATGAACCGTTCCATGTTGAACAGTACATATGAACCGTTCCATGTTGAGATAGTGATATGAACCTTTCCATGTTGAGACAGTACATATGAACCGTTCCATGTTGAGACAGTACATAGACCGTTCCATGTTGAGACAGTACATATGAACCGTTCCATGTTGAGCCAGTACATATGAACCGTTCCATGTTGAGACAGTATATATGAACCCTTCCATGTTGAGACAGTACATATGAACCGTTCCATGTTGAGACAGTACATATGAACCGTTCCATGTTGAGACAGTACATATGAACCGTTCCATGTTGAGACAGTACATATGAACCGTTCCATGTTGAGACAGTACATATGAACCTGTTCCATGTTGAGACAGTACATATGAACCGTTTCATGTTGAGCCATATGGTGAGCCAGTACATATGAACCGTTCCATGTTGAGACAGTACATATGAACCGTTCCATGTTGAGACAGTACATATGAACCGTTCCATGTTGAGACAGTACATATGAACCGTTCCGTGTTGAGACAGTACATATGAACCATTCCATGTTGAGACAGTACATATGAACCGCTCCATGTTGAAAGTACATATGAACCGTTCCATGTTGAGACAGTACATATGAACCGTTCCATGTTGAGACAGTACATATGAACTGTTCCATGTTGAGACAGTACATATGAACCGTTCATGTTGAGACAGTACATATGAACCGTTTCCATGTTGAGACAGTACATATGAACCTTTCCATGTTGAGACAGTACATATGAACCTTTCCATGTTGAGACAGTACATATGAACTGTTCCATGTTGAGACAGTACATATGAACCGTTCCATGTTGAGACAGTACATATGAACCGTTCCATGTTGAGACAGTACATATGAACCGTTCCATGTTGAGACAGTACATATGAACCGTTCCATGTTGAGACAGTACATATGAACCGTTCCATGTTGAGACAGTACATATGAACCCGTTCCATGTTGAGACAGTACATATGAACCGTTCCATGTTGAGACAGTACATATGAACCGTTCCATGTTGAGACAGTACATATGAACCGTTCCAATGTTGAGCCAGTACATATGAACCTTCCATGTTGAGACAGTACATATGAACGTTCCATGTTGAGACAGTACATATGAACAGTTCCATGTTGAGACAGTACATATGAACCGTTCCATGTTGAGACAGTACATATGAACCGTTCCATGTTGAGACAGTACATATGAACCTTTCCATGTTGAGACAGTACATATGAACCGTTCCATGTTGAGACAGTACATATGGACCGTTCCATGTTGAGACAGTACATATAAACCGTTCCATGTTGAGACAGTACATATAACCGTTCCATGTTGAGACAGTACATATGAACCGTTCCATGTTGAGACACAGTACATATGAACCGTTCCATGTTGAGACAGTACATATGAACCGTTCCATGTTGAGACAGTACATATGAACCGTTCCATGTTGAGACAGTACATATGAACTGTTCCATGTTGAGCCAGTACATATGAACCGTTCCGTGTTGAGACAGTACATATGAACCGTTCCATGTTGAGACAGTACATATGAACCGTTCCATGTTGAGACAGTACATATGAACCTTCCATGTTTGAGACAGTACATATGAACCGTTCCATGTTGAGACAGTATATATGAACCGTTCCATGTTGAGACAGTATATATGAACCGTTCCATGTTGAGACAGTACATATGAACCGTTCCATGTTGAGACAGTCCATATGAACCGTTCCATGTTGAGACAGTACTTATGAACCGTTCCATGTTGAGACAGTACATATGAACCGTTCCATGTTGAGCAGTACATATGAACCGTTCCATGTTGAGACAGTACATATGAACCGTTCATGTTGAGACAGTATATATGAATCCTTCCATGTTGAGACAGTACATATGAACGTTCCATGTTGAGACAGTACATATGAACCGTTCCATGTTGAGACAGTACATATGAACCGTTCCATGTTGAGCCAGTACATATGAACCGTTCCATGTTGAGCCAGTACATATGAACCTTTCCATGTTGAGACAGTACATATGAACGTTCCATGTTGAGACAGTACATATGAACCGTTCCATGTTGAGACAGTACATATGAACCGTTCCATGTTGAGACAGTACATATGAACCGTTCCATGTTGAGACAGTACATATGAACCGTTCCATGTTGAGACAGTACATATGAACCGTTCCATGTTGAGACAGTACATATGAACCGCTCCATGTTGAGACAGTACATATGAACCGTTCCATGTTGAGACAGTACATATGAACCTTTCCATGTTGAGACAGTACATATGAACCGTTCCATGTTGAGACAGTACATATGAACCGTTCCCTGTTGATATGTACTGTCTCAACATGAACCCTTCCATGTTGAGCCAGTACATATGAACCGTTCCATGTTGAGACAGTACATATGAACCGCTCCATGTTGAGACAGTACATATGAACCGTTCCATGTTGAGACATACATATGAACCGTTCCATGTTGAGACAGTACATATGAACCGTTCCATGTTGACAGACAGTACATATGAACCGTTCCATGTTGAGACAGTATATATGAACCGTTCCATGTTGAGACAGTACATATGAACCGTTCCATGTTGAGACAGTACATATGAACCGTTCCATGTTGAGACAGTACATATGAACCGTTTCCATGTTGAGACAGTACATATGAACCGTTCCATGTTGAGACAGTACATATGAACCTTTCCATGTTGAGACAGTACATATAAACCCTTCCATGATGAGACAGTACATATGAACCCTTCCATGTTGAGACAGTACATATGAACCGTTCCATGTTGAGACAGTACATATGAACCGTTCCATGTTGAGACAGTACATATGAACCGTTACATGTTGAGCAGTACATATGAACCGTTCCATGTTGAGACAGTACATATGAACCGTTCCATGTTGAGCAGTACATATGAACCGTTCCATGTTGAGACAGTACATATGAACCGTTCCATGTTGAGACAGTATATATGAACCGTTCCATGTTGAGACAGTACATATGAACCGTTCCATGTTGAGACAGTACATATAAACCCTTCCATGTTGAGACAGTACATATGAACCGTTCCATGTTGAGACAGTACATATGAACCTTCCATGTTGAGACAGTACATATGAACCTTTCCATGTTGAGACAGTACATAAACCTTCCATGTTGAGACAGTACATATGAAGCTTCCATGTTGAGACAGTACATATGAACCGTTCCATGTTGAGACAGTACATATGAACCGTTCCATGTTGAGACAGTACATATGAACCGTTCCATGTTGAGCAGTACATATGAACCGTTCCATGTTGAGACAGTACATATGAACCGTTCCATGTTGAGACAGTACATATGAACCTTCCATGTTGAGACAGTACATATGAACCTTTCCATGTTGAGACAGTACATATAAACCTTCCATGTTGAGACAGTACATATGAACCGTTCCATGTTGAGACAGTACATATGAACCTTCCATGTTGAGACAGTACATATGAACCGTTCCATGTTGAGACAGTACATATGAACCCTTCCATGTTGAGCCAGTACATATGAACCGTTTCATGTTGAGACAGTACATATAAACCTTCCATGTTGAGACAGTACATATGAACCGTTCCATGTTGAGACAGTACATATGAACCGTTCCATGTTGAGACAGTACATATGAACCGTTCCATGTTGAGCCAGTACATAAACCGTTCCATGTTGAGACAGTACATATGAACCGTTCCATGTTGAGCCAGTACATATGAACCGTTCCATGTTGAGACAGTACATATGAACCGTTCCATGTTGAGACAGTACATATGAACCGTTCCATGTTGAGACAGTACATATGAACCTTCCATGTTGAGACAGTACATATGAACCGTTCATGTTGAGACAGTACATATAAACCGCTCATGTTGAGACAGTACATATGAACCGTTCCATGTTGAGACAGTCCATATGAACCGTTCCATGTTGAGACAGTACATATGAACCGTTCCATGTTGAGACAGTACATATGAACCGTTCCATGTTGAGACAGTACATATGAACCGTTCCATGTTGAGACAGTACATATGATCGTTCCATGTTGAGACAGTACATATGAACCGTTCCATGTTGAGACAGTACATATGAACCGTTCCATGTTGAGACAGTACATATGAACCGTTCCATGTTGAGACAGTACATATGAACCGTTCCATGTTGAGACAGTACATATGAACCGTTCCATGTTGAGACAGTACATATGAACCGTTCCATGTTGAGACAGTACATATGAACCGTTCCATGTTGAGACAGTACATATGAACCGTTCCATGTGAGACAGTAATATGAACCGTTCCATGTTGAGACAGTACATATGAACCGTTCCATGTTGAGCAGTACATATGAACCGTTCCATGTTGAGACAGTACATATGAATCTGTTCCATGTTGAGACAGTACATATAACCGTTCCATGTTGAGACAGTACATATGAACCGTTCCATGTTGAGACAGTACATATGAACCGTTCCATGTTGAGACAGTACATATGAACCGTTCCATGTTGAGACAGTACATATGAACCGTTCCATGTTGAGACAGTACATATGAACTGTTCCATGTTGAGACAGTACATATGAACCGTTCCATGTTGAGACAGTACATATGAACCGTTCCATGTTGAGACAGTACATATGAACCGTTCCATGTTGAGACAGTACATATGAACCGTTCCATGTTGAGACAGAACATATGAACCGTTCCATGTTGAGACAGTACATATGAACCCTTCCATGTTGAGACAGTACATATGAACCGTTCCATGTTGAGACAGTACATATGAACGTTCCATGTTGAGACAGTACATATGAACGTTCCATGTTGAGACAGTACATATGAACCGTTCCATGTTGAGACAGTACATATGAACCGTTCCATGTTGAGACAGTACATATGAACCGTCCATGTTGAGACAGTACATATGAACCGTTCCATGTTGAGACAGTACATATGAACCGTTCCATGTTGAGACAGTACATATGAACCGTTCCATGTTGAGACAGTACATATGAACCGTTCCATGTTGAGACAGTACATATGAACTGTTCCATGTTGAGACAGTACATATGAACCGTTTCATGTTGAGACAGTACATATGAACCGTTCCATGTTGAGCAGTACATATAACGTTCCATGTTGAGACAGTACATACAAACCGTTCCATGTTGAGACAGAACATATGAACCGTTCCATGTTGAGACAGTACATATGAACCGTTCCATGTTGAGACAGTACATATGAACCGTTCCATGTTGAGACAGTACATAGAACCGTTCCATGTTGAGACAGTACATATGAACCGTTCCATGTTGAGACAGTACATATGAACCGTTCCATGTTGAGACAGTACATATGAACCGTTCCATGTTGAGACAGTACATATGAACCGTTCATGTTGAGACAGTACATATGAACCGTTCCATGTTGAGCCAGTACATGAACCGTTCCATGTTGAGACAGTACATATGAAAGTTCCATGTTGAGACAGTACATATGAACCGTTCCATGTTGAGACAGTACATATGAACCGTTCCATGTTGAGACAGTACATATGAACCGTTCCATGTTGAGACAGTACATATGACCGTTCCATGTTGAGACAGTACATATGAACCGTTCCATGTTGAGACAGTACATAACCGTTCCATGTTGAGACAGTACATATAACCGTTCCATGTTGAGACAGTACATATGAACCGTTCCATGTTGAGCAGTACATATGAACCGTTCCATGTTGAGACAGTACATATGAACCGTTCCATGTTGAGACAGTACATATGAACCGTTCCATGTTGAGACAGTACATATGAACCTTCCATGTTGAGACAGTACATATGAACCGTTCCATGTTGAGACAGTACATATAACCTTCCATGTTGAGACAGTACATATGAACCGTTCCATGTTGAGACAGTACATATGAACCCTTCCATGTTGAGCCAGTACATATGAACCGTTCCATGTTGAGACAGTACATATGAAACCCTTCCATGTTGAACAGTACATATGAACCGTTCCATGTTGAGACAGTACATATGAACCGTTCCATGTTGAGACAGTACATATGAACCGTTCCATGTTGAGACAGTACATATGAACCGTTCCATGTTGAGACAGTACATATGAACCGTTCCATGTTGAGCCAGTACATATGAACCGTTCCATGTTGAGACAGTACATATGAACCCTTCCATGTTGAAGCCAGTACATATGAACCGTTCCATGTTGAGACAGTACATATGAACCGTTCCATGTTGAGACAGTACATATGAACCGTTCCATGTTGAGACAGTACATAGAACCC
Source organism: Mya arenaria (assembly GCF_026914265.1). Taxonomy (NCBI): domain Eukaryota; kingdom Metazoa; phylum Mollusca; class Bivalvia; order Myida; family Myidae; genus Mya; species Mya arenaria. Next base: position 27,679,712 of record NC_069137.1, read on the forward strand.
TTCCATGTTGAGACAGTACATATGAACCGTTCCATGTTGAGACAGTACATATGAACCGCTCCATGTTGAGACAGTACATATGAACCGTTCCATGTTGAGACAGTACATATGAACCCTCCATGTTGAGACAGTACATATGAAGCTCCATGTTGAGACAGTACATATGAACCGTTCCATGTTGAGACAGTACATATGAACCGTTCCATGTTGAGACAGTACATATGAACCTGTTCCATGTGAGACAGTACATATGAACCGTTCCATGTTGAGACAGTACATATGAACCGTTCCATGTTGAGACAGTACATATGAACCTTTCCATGTTGAGACAGTACATATGAACCGTTCCATGTTGAGACAGTACATATGACCTGTTCCTGTTGAGACAGTACATATGAACCGTTCCATGTTGAGACAGTACATATGAACCGTTCCATGTTGAGACAGTACATATGAACCCTCCATGTTGAGACAGTACATATGAACCGTTCCATGTTGAGACAGTACATATGAACCGTTCCATGTTGAGACAGTACATATGAACCGTTCCATGTTGAGACAGTACATATGAACCGTTCCATGTTGAGACATACATATGAACCGTTCCATGTTGAGACAGTACATATGAACCGTTCCATGTTGAGACAGTACATATGAACCGTTCCATGTTGAGACAGTACATATGAACCGTTCCATGTTGAGACAGTACATATGAACCGTTCCATGTTGAGACAGTACATATGAACCTGTTCCATGTTGAGACAGTACATATGAACCGTTCCATGTTAAGACAGTACATATGAACCATTCCATGTTGAGACAGTACATATGAACCGTTCCATCTTGAGACAGTACATATGAACCCTTCCATGTTGAGACAGTACATATGAACCTTCCATGTTGAGCCAGTACATATGAACCGTTCCATGTTGAGACAGTACATATGAACCGTTCCATGTTGAGCCAGTACATATGAACGTTCCATGTTGAGACAGTACATATGAACCGTTCCATGTTGAGACAGTACATATGAACCGTTCCATGTTGAGACAGTACATATGAACCGTTCCATGTTGAGACAGTACATATGAACCGTTCCATGTTGAGACAGTACATATGAACGTTCCATGTTGAGACAGTACATATGAACCGTTCCATGTTGAGACAGTACATATGAACCGTTCCATGTTGAGACAGTACATATGAACCGTTCCATGTTGAGACAGTACATATGAACCGTTCCATGTGAGACAGTACATATGAACCGTTTCATGTTGAGACAGTACATATGAACCGTTCCATGTTGAGACAGTACATATAACCGTTCCATGTTGAGACAGTACATACGAACCGTTCCATGTTGAGACAGTAATATGAACCGTTCCATGTTGAGACAGTACATATGAACCGTTCCATGTTGAGCAGTACATATGAACCCTTCCATGTTGAGACAGTACATAGAACCGTTCCATGTTGAGAACAGTACATATGAACCTTCCATGTTGAGACAGTACATATGAACCTTCCATGTTGAGACAGTACATATGACACCGTTCCATGTTGAGACAGTACATATGAACCGTTCCATGTTGAGACAGTACATATGAACCGTTCCATGTTGAGCCAGTACATATGAACCGTTCCATGTTGAGCCAGTACATATGAACCTTTCCATGTTGAGACAGTACATATGAACCTTCCATGTTGAGACAGTACATATGAACCGTTCCATGTTGAGACAGTACATATGAACCGTTCCATGTTGAGACAGTACATATGAACCGTTCCATGTTGAGACAGTACATATGAACCGTTCCATGTTGAGACAGTACATATGAACCGTTCCATGTTGAGACAGTACATATGAACCGTTCCATGTTGAGACAGTACATATGAACCGTTCCATGTTGAGACAGTACATATGAACCGTTCCATGTTGAGACAGTACATATGAACCGTTCCATGTTGAGCAAGTACATATGAACCGTTCCATGTTGAGACAGTACATATGAACCGTTCCATGTTGAGACAGTACATATGAACCGCTCCATGTTGAGACAGTACATATGAACCGTTCCATGTTGAGACAGTACATATGAACCGTTCCATGTTGAGCCAGTACATATGAACCGTTCCATGTTGAGACAGTACATATGAACCGTTCCATGTTGAGACAGTACATATGAACCTTTCCATGTTGAGACAGTACATATGAACCGCTCATGTTGAGAAGTACTTATGAACCGTTCCATGTTGAGACAGTACATATGAACCTTCCATGTTGAGACAGTACATATGAACCGTTCCATGTTGAGACAGTACATATGAACCGTTCCATGTTGAGACAGTACATATGAACCGTTCCATGTTGAGACAGTACATATGAACCGTTCCATGTTGAGACAGTACATATGAACCGTTCCATGTTGAGACAGTACATATGAACCGTTCCATGTTGAGACAGTATATATGAACCGTTCCATGTTGAGACAGTACATATGAACCGTTCCATGTTGAGACAGTACATATGAACCGTTCCATGTTGAGACAGTACATATGAACCGTTCCATGTTGGGACAGTACATATGAACCGTTCCATGTTGAGACAGTACATATGAACCGTTCCATGTTGAGAAGTACATATGAACCGTTCCATGTTGAGACAGTACATATGACCGTTCCATGTTGAGACAGTACATATGAACTGTTCCATGTTGAGACAGTACATATGAACCGTTCCATGTTGAGACAGTACATATGAACCGTTCCATGTTGAGACAGTACATATGAACCGTTCCATGTTGAGACAGTACATATGAACCTTCCATTTAGACAGTACATATGAACCCTTCCAGTTGAGACAGTACATATGAACCCTTCCATGTTGAGACAGTACATATGAACCGTTCCATGTTGAGACAGTACATATGAACGTTCCATGTTGAGACAGTACATATGAACCTTTCCATGTTAGAGACATATATGAACCTTCCATGTTGAGACAGTACATATGAACCGTTTCCATGTTGAGACAGTACATATAAACCCTTCCATGTTGAAACAGTACATATGAACCTTTCCATGTTGAGACAGTACATATGAACCGTTCCATGTTGAGACAGTACATATGAACCGTTCCATGTTGAGACAGTACATATGAACTGTTCCATGTTGAGACAGTACATATGAACCGTTCCATGTTGAGCCAGTACATATGAACCGTTCCATGTTGAGACAGTACATATGAACCGTTCCATGTTGAGCAGTACATATGAACCGTTCCATGTTGAGACAGTACATATGAACCGTTCCATGTTGAGACAGTACATATGAACCGTTCCATGTTGAGACAGTACATATGAACCGCCATGTTGAGCCATGTACATATGAACCGTTCCATGTTGAGCCAGTACATATGAACCCTTCCATGTTGAGACAGTACATATGAACCGTTCCATGTTGAGACAGTACATATGAACCGTTCCATGTTGAGACAGTACATATGAACCGTTCCATGTTGAGACAGTACATATGAACCGTTCCATGTTGAGACAGTACATATGAACCGTTCCATGTTGAGACAGTACATATGAACCGTTCCATGTTGAGACAGTACATATGAACCGTTCCATGTTGAGACAGTACATATGAACCGTTCCATGTTGAGACAGTACATATGAACCGTTCCATGTTGAGACAGTACATATGAACCGTTCCCTGTTGAGACAGTACATATGAACCGTTCCATGTTGAGACAGTACATATGAACCGTTCCATGTTGAGCCAGTACATATGAACCGTTCCATGTTGAGACAGTACATATGACCGTTCCATGTTGAGACAGTACATATGAACGTTCCATGTTGAGACAGTACATATGAACCGTTCCATGTTGAGACAGTACATATGAACCGTTCCATGTTGAGACAGTACATATGAACCGTTCATGTTGAGACAGTACATATAAACCTTTCCATTTAGACAGTATATATGAACCTTCCATGTTGAGACAGTACATATGAACCCTTCCATGTTGAGACAGTACATATGAACCGTTCCATGTTGAGACAGTACATATGAACCTTCCATGTTGAGCCAGTACATATGAACCTTTCCACGTTTAGACTGTATATATGAACCCTTCCATGTTGAGCCAGTACATATGAACCGTTTCATGTTGAGACAGTACATATAAACCCTTCCATGTTGAAACAGTACATATGAACCTTTCCATGTTGAGACAGTACATATGAACCGTTCCATGTTGAGACAGTACATATGAACCGTTCCCTGTTGAGACAGTACATATGAACCGTTCCATGTTGAGACAGTACATATGAACCGTTCCATGTTGAGCCAGTACATATGAACCGTTCCATGTTGAGACAGTACATATGAACCCTTCCATGTTGAGCCAGTACATATGAACCGTTCCATGTTGAGACAGTACATATGAACCGTTCCATGTTGAGACAGTACATATGAACCGTTCCATGTTGAGACAGTACATATAAACCCTTCCATGTTGAGACAGTACATATGAACCGTTCCATGTTGAGACAGTACATATAAACCGCTCCATGTTGAGACAGTACATATGAACCGTTCCATGTTGAGACAGTCCATATGAACCGCTCCATGTTGAGACAGTACATATGAGTTGCTCCATGTTGAGACAGTACATATGAACCGTTCCATGTTGAGACAGTACATATGAACCGTTCCATGTTGAGACAGTACATATGATCTGTTCCATGTTGAGACAGTACATATGAACCGTTCCATGTTGAGACAGTACATATGAACCGTTCCATGTTGAGACAGTACATATGAACCGTTCCATGTTGAGACAGTACATATGAACCGTTCCATGTTGAGACAGTACATATGATCTGTTCCGTGTTGAGACAGTACATATGAACCGTTCCGTGTTGAGACAGTACATATGAACCGTTCCATGTTGAGACAGTACATATGAACCCTTCCATGTTGAGCCAGTACATATGAACCGTTCCATGTTGAGCCAGTACATATGAACCGTTCCATGTTGAGACAGTACATATGAACCGTTCCATGTTGAGACAGTACATATGATCTGTTCCATGTTGAGACAATACATATGAACCGTTCCATGTTGAGACAGTACATATGAACCGTTCCATGTTGAGACAGTACATATGAACCGTTCCATGTTGAGACAGTACATATGAACCGTTCCATGTTGAGACAGTACATATGAACCGTTCCATGTTGAGACAGTACATATGAACTGTTCCATGTTGAGACAGTACATATGAACCGTTCCATGTTAAGATAGTACATATGAACCGTTCCATGTTGAGACAGTACATATGAACCGTTCCATGTTGAGACAGTACATATGAACCGTTCCATGTTGAGACAGTACATATGAACCCTTCCATGTTGAGCCAGTACATATGAACCCTTCCATGTTGAGACAGTACATATGAACCGTTCCATGTTGAGACAGTACATATGAACTGTTCCATGTTGAGACAGTACATATGAACTGTTCCATGTTGAGACAGTACATATGAACCGTTCCATGTTGAGCCAGTACATATAAACCGTTCCATGTTGAGACAGTACATATGAACCGTTCCATGTTGAGACAGCACATATGAACTGTTCCATGTTGAGCCAGTACATATGAACCGTTCCATGTTGAGACAGTACATATGAACCGTTCCATGTTGAGACAGTACATATGAACCGTTCCATGTTGAGACAGTACATATGAACCGTTCCATGTTGAGACAGTACATATGAACCGTTTCATGTTGAGCCAGTACATATGAACCGTTCCATGTTGAGCCAGTACATAATAACCGTTCCATGTTGAGACAGTACATACGAACCGTTCCATGTTGAGACAGAACATATGAACCGTTCCATGTTGAGACAGTACATATGAACCGTTCCATGTTGAGCCAGTACATATGAACCCTTCCATGTTGAGACAGTACATAGGAACCGTTCCATGTTGAGACAGTACATATGAACCGTTCCATGTTGAGCCAGTACATATGAACCGTTCTATGTTGAGACAGTACATATGAACCGTTCCATGTTGAGACAGTACATATGAACCGTTCCATGTTGAGACAGTACATATGAACCGTTCCATGTTGAGCCAGTACATATGAACCGTTCCATGTTGAGCCAGTACATATGAACTGTTCCATGTTGAGACAGTACATATGAACCCTTCCATGTTGAGACAGTACATATGGACCGTTCCATGTTGAGACAGTACATATGAACCGTTCCATGTTGAGACAGTACATATGGACCGTTCCATGTTGAGACAGTACATATGAACCGTTCCATGTTGAGACAGTACATATGGACCGTTCCATGTTGAGACAGTACATATGAACCGTTCCATGTTGAGACAGTACATATGAACCGCTCCATGTTGAGACAGTACATATGAACCGTTCCATGTTGAGACAGTACATATGAACCGTTCCATGTTGAGCCAGTAGATATGAACCGTTCCATGTTGAGCCAGTACATATGAACCGTTCCATGTTGAGACAGTACATATGAACCGTTCCATGTTGAGACAGTACATATGAACCGTTCCATGTTGAGCCAGTACATATGAACCGTTCCATGTTGAGCCAGTACATATGAACCGTTCCATGTTGAGACAGTACATATGAACCGTTCCATGTTGAGACAGTACATATGAACCTTTCCATGTTGAGACAGTACATATGAACCGCTCATTGTTGAGCCAGTACTTATGAACCGTTCCATGTTGAGCCAGTACATATGAACCCTTCCATGTTGAGACAGTCCATATGAACCGTTCCATGTTGAGACAGTACATATGAACCGTTCCATGTTGAGACAGTACATATGAACCGTTCCATGTTGAGACAGTACATATGAACCGTTCCATGTTGAGACAGTATATATGAACCGTTCCATGTTGAGACAGTACATATGAACCGTTCCATGTTGAGACAGTATATATGAACCGTTCCATGTTGAGACAGTACATATGAACCGTTCCATGTTGAGACAGTATATATGAACCGTTCCATGTTGAGACAGTACATATGAACCGTTCCATGTTGGGACAGTACATATGAACCGTTCCATGTTGAGACAGTACATATGAACTGTTCCATGTTGAGCCAGTACATATGAACCGTTCCATGTTGAGACAGTACATATGGACCGTTCCATGTTGAGACAGTACATATGAACTGTTCCATGTTGAGACAGTACATATGAACCGTTCCATGTTGAGACAGTACATATGAACCGTTCCATGTTGAGACAGTACATATGAACCGTTCCACGTTGAGACAGTACATATGAACCTTTCCACGTTTAGACTGTATATATGAACCCTTCCACGTTGAGACAGTACATATGAACCCTTCCATGTTGAGACAGTACATATGAACCGTTCAATGTTGAGACAGTACATATGAACCGTTCCATGTTGAGCCAGTACATATGAACCTTTCCACGTTTAGACTGTATATATGAACCCTTCCACGTTGAGACAGTACATATGAACCCTTCCATGTTGAGACAGTACATATGATCTGTTCCATGTTGAGACAGTACATATGAACCGTTCCATGTTGAGCCAGTACATATGAACCGTTCCACGTTGAGACAGTACATATGAACCTTTCCACGTTTAGACTGTACAAATCAACCATTCCATAAAAAATCTGTTTAAGTTAAATTATTGAAATAAAATCCTCTAAAAAACAGTTACTTAACTCTATTATGCATAAAAAGGATCATTTCTGTATATTTAAATATTTTCTTCCTAAAGTATGTTTATCGAGACCAAAACAATTACAATTATTAAAGGAGAGAATACAATTATAAAAAGAAATTCTATAATTATTGCCGTATACAATTATTGACAAAAAAGCAATACAGTTATGGCCAGAAAGTATTCAATTATTAGCCAAAAAATATATTTCTATTTGGCCAGAAAGTAAACATTTTTTGGCCAGAAAGTGTACAATTATTTGTAAGAAAATTCAACACTTATCGAAATTCTCGAGCAAAATATTATCTTAAACTACGATCTTAAAACATTATCTGAATATATGATCTTTAGTATGGTTTCTATTAAACAGTTAAACATGAACTGTTAACATCATAAACGCAAACTTTTCAACCTAGACATATTTATGATATACACTAACAACACAGTTTTATAATGACCAATATAAAAACAAATACAATTTTAAAACAATTTTAAAAAAAGTATGTGTTTTTACAAGTATTTGAAAAGTTATTATCCTACGGTTTACATGTAAATATTCAAATAATGACGTTCGGTTTAATTATTAAGAATAAACTACAAAACATACCTGAACGTTTTAAATCACAAGTTCACAACAAGGAATGCGATAAACAACAATTTCAAGCGAATACGCAGCCTCCCAAGCTGCCACGATATACTGGTGAAGATAACAAAGTTTTGCAGCAGCAACGATAATGACCCATTTACCGCATTTTATCCCAGTCTTGAACGATGACGATGTTGACGATGTACATTGTACAAGTCAAAATAAATTGTCTGTCTGTCTGTCTGTCTTGAAATTTCGAAAAAAACAACAAGAAGTGGTGCTTCTGTGTGGTGATCTTGCAATTAGAATACAACTAAAGGTCAGCCAATGGCACTATCTGGATGTCAGGGTATTGTTTGTTAATAATATTCCATGGAGCTTATGACACTAGCAGGTATCATCTTCTGGGATGCCCTCTTACCACTACTGAGAAAACAATGACATATTGTAAATGCATATGGTGGAACTTTAAAGTCAGGATCAGATTAAATATATTTGACTACATTAATATTTATACGAAAAAATCAAGAAACAAGCTCGGTAGTTGAACGCTTAACATAAACCCCGTTTAATAACACAACCTTTCTCTTATCCAAACAATCCCAAAAAAAGTAAAAATATAAATGTACAACCCCAAGTACTTGTATGATTCGAAACTTAGAATAGCACACACACACACCATAATCCAGTCTTATTAAGTCCGTCATTCCGCCAGTAATAGTATTTTCTCAGTCATTAAAAGGATTACATTCAAACTTTACAAAATTGATGAGCGCCATGGAAAAGTGTGTAGCGCATTACGTATGTGATCTTATGTGATATTAAATATGAAGTCAAGTTCACTTGGAAATCAATGTTAGAAAATACATGTCTAGCAATAAATCGTCTGAGCAATAACTACTGTTGCTTAGGTAAGGCTACAGTAGCGTATGATATATGTGCGCTCATATTATATAACATTTAATTTAACATTTTTCTTATCATCCATCAGCATATGCCGAAATGAAGGCATATGCCACGTTTCTGTGATTGTTCTTTAATTTAACAAATAATTAGTTTGATACTTGATTTTAAATGACAGTTTCCCGATCAAAATCATATTTCAAGTCCGTTTTAAATTTTATTTCTAAATCCATTCAAATAACATATAAAAAAACATTCCTAAAACAAAGTAAAAACATTGCCTTTTTACAAACTCTGAGACTTAATACATTATAAAGTCTATGTTTAACGCTACACAGATTGACAGTTTAAATAACTTCTTTTATTGTTTTGGATGAAATCATATCTTGAAACCAATAATATAAGACAGCTGTCAAAAGATCAGATCGCAGTTGTTCCTATTTACGTTTGGAAATTGATGTTTTATGGCTGAAAGCGTCGAATGATGCTCCAAAAAAGAAGACGAGTTGTTACATATATTAACTTCTTTTGCAATGTGTTAGTGCAGAAAAATCATGTTTATAATATTGTTTTAGTTATTTCTTTTTTATTTCCCGAATCCAGTCAGCAGATTTTTCCTGAACAAGCTTAGATGTTTCCCATCTCTTTAAGAAAGCAACTAAATTAAGTTCGGTTTGCGCAGTGGTTTGCAACAATCGCTTATCACCTAGGCGATCCCGGCTTGATTCCTGACCTAGGCGCTTGTGAGTTTGATTTGTCGGAAAGCCGGAAAAGTGAAATTTTTCCATGTATTTCGGTTTCACACACAACAAAAAGTTAACAAAATCCTTGCTTAGTAATATGCCAACGTGCGAGATTTATATCATTTTGTTAAAGCTAGTCAAGTTAAAGTTAGATTGCATCTAGATATTTCTTTCATCTTCGTTACTTTTAGATTTAGCAAGTTTCTGAATGCATTAATTACAAGCGGATCCAGGGTAGGGGGGATGTAATAAAATTGGCTCAAAATGTACCATTTGTAATAAGGGAGTACCTCCACACATCCCTGCAAACATGTTAAATCAAATACATTCTGGTTCTGAGGAAAGAGCAAAAGTCAAAAGGTGATATCCCCTAAGGTACGCCACCTCTAACGTCAAATCCTGGGACTGCTCCTGTTGAGCCCAATATGTAGTTTATTAGAAACCACTGTTCTCATAGTTATATAACACATTAATTGCAACATGCATAGGTGCATATGACACTTGACACTTGTGTTCATAGTTTATGTAACAACGCACTCATTTTGCTTATCATGTGACATTCATGGAACAGGCCGTGGCTGCAGAATTGGAAAGCTCAAGTCAAATCCCTAAGCATCCCTATACATTCATTTTCTTTAAATGGAAATTTAAGCGACGATCAATACATACACATGTATAACACTCAAAATATTTGAGTGGTAAATATTTAACTACTTACTAAATTATTCATTTACGGGTTCATACATCCATCCCGTACACGTTGCATGTATGTGATCCATACATCGATTCCGTACACGTTGCATGTATGTGATCCATACATCGATTCCGTACACGTTGCATGTATGTGATCCATACATCGATTCCGTACACGTTGCATGTATGTGATCCATACATCGATTCCGTACACGTTGCATGTATGTGATCCATACATCGATTCCGTACACGTTGCTTGTACGTGATCCATACATCGATTCCGTACACGTTGCTTGTACGTGGTCCATACATCGATTCCGTACACGTTGCTTGTACGTGGTCCATACATCCATCCCGTACACGTTGCTTGTACGTGGTCAACACATCAATCCCGTACACGTTGCGTGTACATGGTCCATACATCCATCCTGTACACGTTGCGTGTACGTGGTCCATACATCCATCCCATACACGTTGCTTGTACGTGGTCCATACATACATCCATCCCGTACAAGTTGCTTGTACGTGGTCCATACATCCATCCCGTTCACGTTGCTTGTACGTGATCCATGCATCCATCCCGTACACGTTGCTTGTACAGGGTACATCAATACTCCCGTACACGTTGAATGTACGTGGTCCATTCATCCATCCCATACCCGTTACTTGTACGAGGACCATTCATCCACCCTGTACACGTTGCTTGTACGTGGTCCATACATCCATCCCGTACACGTTGCTTGTACGGGGTCTATACATCCATCCCGTACACGTTGCTTGTACGTGATCCATACATCCATCGCGTACACGTTTCTTGTACGTGTTCCATACATCCATCCCGTACACGTTGCTTGTACGTGGTCTATATATCCATCTCGTACACGTTGCTTGTACGTGGTCCATACATCCATCCCGTACACGTTGCTTGTACGGGGTCTATACATCCATCCCGTATACGTTGCGAGTACGTGATCCATACATCCATCACGTACACGTTGTGTGTACGTGGTCCATACATCCATCCCGTACATGTTGCTTGTACGTGGTCCATACATCCATCCCGTACACGTTGCTTGTTGTACGTGGTCCATACATCCATCCCGTACACGTTGCTTGTACGGTGTCAATACATCCATCCCGCACACGTTGCTTGTACGTGGTCCATATATCCTTCTCGTTCACGTAAAATGTACGTGGTCTATATATCCATCCCGTACACGTTACATGTATGGAGTCCATACTTCCACTTTGCCAATAATCCAATGTTCAAAATATGTATGTCTTCAAAATCTTGTTAAAAACATAAACATGACACATTTTTTTTAAATATTCATTACTCCTTTTATCCACGATTGAGGTGGTTGATATACAGAAGACGGTGCCCGAGGTTTGTCCGACGTCCGTTATTACCAATGTTTGAACAAATGTATATCCTAAGACGTTTGAACATATGTTTGTCCTAAGATGCGCATCATTAATGTTTGAACATCATTCTGTATGTCTTACGACGCGCAGAAAACAATCTTTGAACATACGTATGTCCTAAGACGCACAGCAAACAATGTTTGAACATGCGTATGTCCTTAGACGTGCATTACCATTGTTTTAATTTATGTTTGTCCAAAGACGTGCATTAACAATATTCAAACACAGGTCTGTCCTAAGACGTGCATTCTTTATTTTTCGTTTTAAGACAATTATAGTTATATCAAAACACATTTATGTATAGAATAGTATTGTAATTCGATACAGGTTTGTCTTGTTTTGGGTTTTGAGTGGCCACGGTTTATCAGGGTTTTATTTATATCAGTTATATTTATGTTAGGTGCGTTAGTCATAAACTACTCCTTGAAAGCGGCAGGCGTTTTTGATAGTTATGTTGCAACCTGGGCTGGTTCTTGATCATAACGTCATTGTCTATTTGGAGCGGTAATCATGTTAAAATGGAATTTTTTCAAGGCATTAAAAATGCTGATTCTTTTGGTGCTGATAAGCATATTGTTACATCTACACATATTTATTACGTCAAATTACGAAATACAGTGCGTTACGGAATAAGTCGATATAATTGTGAATTTTTTTGTGGTTGTTGTTATTCATTTTTTTGGAGAATGGCCACAGTTTCTGATTTACTGTTTTTTTTTCAGATAAATATTTCAATAGACGGTTCACGTTAATTAATTACGATTTCAAGTAAGGTATTATTATAATAACTAATTTATACCGGTTGATATCATGTCATTGTATTTGTTCTTTTTGATTTTACGAATTGGTAAACTTACATAATGGTTTAGTTTTACGTTTCGTTGCAAACTTTCAATCCAGTTTTTTTTCACAAACGGCAAGCTTTTACTCTTTTTTTCGTTTATTTTCTAAAAGGGCACACTCACACACACACGCACACACACACGCACGCACGCACGCACGCACACGCACTCACACACACACGCATACACACACGTTCGTTTGATGTTTATACGATCGATGCGACTATACTGGCTAATGAATATATAGAAAAATGTTTGAAGAACATTTTCTGAGAATTCAGTTCAGTTTACTCATAAAGTGAATTACGTTACTAAGAAACAACCTTGCTACCATTAATTGCAATTGACTGTTTGAATTTTGAACGTGTGTTTGAGTCACTATACTACTATGATTATCTTAAATAACAAATAAAAATGTTATAAATTGGGATTTTTAAGTTGTTTAATACATAGTGTTTCAATTATAATATAACAAATATGATCACGAATATACCCACATGTACGGAAAAGAGCAGTCATAACACATTTTTCTAAAACACACATGGTTAAAGTATAGAACATATCAACTGTGACGCGTTTTGAAGTATATGCCTTAGATATACTTATATCACTGAATTCATTTTATTTGTGAATTACGTTACCGGCAACAGGCGTTATGTGTGAGTAATTTTATCAGAGCTTTAATGATTTGTTTGTCATCATTCATGTCTTTTATGTAAACTTAAGCCTCATGTATCTATAAGATAAGGTTTTTAGATTAAGTGTGCGTTAACCACATGATTCATTCTTCGCCAAAATTAAAGAGTTCATACAATGTTCGACGAATAGTTTCCCGCTTATTAGGGGGCCGAAATGAATTTAATGTTCAGAAGTATAATGTATAAGAAACTACGATAAAGCTGTTTTACACTTGAAACAGCAAGCGTCAAAAACATTATAATGTATGCGATCTTTTAATCCGTTTCGCTTTATCATGTATATAACTGTATAACATATGATATACATAGCAATCACAGGTATACGTTGAATCATATATGTGAAACTGTTGTATACGTTTAAACTTATTTATAAAATCTGTTTTTTCTTAACTCACGTCCAATTTTATAAAGGAAAACTTTAACAACTATTCAAAAACATCACAAAGTGGCACTACCGCAACTTCCGGTCTATAAGTTTAGTCTGTACAATACATATATTATCACTGTCCAAATCAGAGCCCTTACTCAAGTAGCAAACGTTCAGTTTCCTGTCCGATACTTTATTCAAAACATCGCAAGTGTACTTCCCTTTCATGCCCACAATTGGTGGGATTCCCATGGTATCTACAACCAAACAATGAATGTTCTTGGCCATCGCAGTCTTTATCCATCACCATTCGCCCCGTACTCTGCCCAAACGGAGTGTTAGGCAGGGCCAGCCCTTTGGTGAACCCCGCGTTCAGTGTCCTACAAGCAACTTTCTCTTCCTCTACCTCAGTACTAGTAGGGCTATGTTTAGTACCAAAATTCGCATCACACACTGTCCCCCACTCTCCATTCACGTTAATCTCCAGTCGACCCTGAACACTGTTTGGGTCATACATTGTGGCATTGGCAAGTCTTGCCTTGGCACCGGGCACGTGAAAACGCCGTACACTCGTTGAACCAACGGAATGGAAAAAATCTATTATACGGATGCCACCAAACCTGTGCATCAACATCATATTCTCATCATGATTGTTAAGATAACCGATTAGTTTAACACATTCTAATGAAATATTGCCAAGCCCGTTAATGACTTCACCCTCTCTATCATCTAATTTCGACGTAATGTTAACCTGGACAGATGAAATCTCACTTAATAGCTGTTCCACGTTGTTGCCAAAGTAGTTTAACGTGTCTTGTAATAAACGTGTTGCCTTTAGTGATTCGGTCTCAACAATTTCTGCGATGTTATTAGAGGCTTGAGTCACCATTGTTTTAATATCAGTTTTTAGTTCTGTTGTAACCTCAGTTTGTTTATGCTCCATGTTATTAATGGTTTTATTGAAATCTACAAAAATATCGTCGATGGCTTTCTTTACATTGGCAGTAGTCTCTTTTAGCTCACTAACTTCATTTACCAACGAAAGTTTTTCTTTTGCAAAACCACGTTTTACTCTGGTTAAAGTTAGTGACACAGTTGTCATATCTGCTCCCAATCTATTAACGGCGTTGTGATTTTCATTAACTTTGTTTTCGAGAACTTCAAGTTTAGCAGCTGTTTCTTTAGAAACCCCGGATAAAGTGTTCCCAATCTGTTGTAGATTAACGCGCTCGGAGACCTGTTGAACCACCTAATAACAGAAATAATTATAGGTTGTAAACTTTATCCGGTTAGCGCAGTGGTTAGCCCACTCTTTTCTCACCCGTGTTCAATTCTCGGCCTGGGCGCGTGTGAATATAGTAAGAGGTCACCAAGCAGGACTAGTGAGTTTCCTACGGGTACGGCGGTTTCCCTTTTCAGCCATTACCACACCCTCGCTTTAAATCGTGTCAACAAGAGTGATTAATATTATTGTAATATTTATTTTCACAATCGATACAAAATAAATCAGTTTGAACTTACTAATAATAGAAACTCCTCCACTTAATTATTTCAATACATATGGATATTCAAGTATTTAACGGAGTGAAATCAAAGTCTGTGAAACAATTCGCTCTATTTTTAATAATGTCATAAATACATTTGCGCAAAGATAATTGTTATGATCGTGACGTCAGCAGAGTGCACTTAGGCCGAATCGCACTGCAAGGAATACGGACAATCGAATGATGCTATATGTACTGCGTGTGATTTGCGATGGGTATATAATACATAGTGTTTCGTTGAGTTTCAATGAGAAATAAAATGATAAATGCAGGTTTAATTGTAAGTGGATTGGTTAACCAAACAGGTTTTTCATTCCAAACAATACAAGATCGAAAATCAAGAGAAAGTAAAATTCACCTTGGCGCTTATTTGCTCTATGTCTCCTTCCGTAAATCCTCTTACATGTTCTGTCGACTGAAGCTTGTCGATTCGATCAAAGAGTTGGTCGAGTTTCATATCGGTGTTGGCAAGCTTGCCTTTAATTAACATCATGTCCTGCAACAAGTTAAGTCTCATTATTATTTCAGGTTAATACACATTGTTTAAGTAATTCATTAGTTATCATTATATGCGTATAATAAAAATCGGCGGGATATTTGAGGACATACTTGCAGGACGAAAGTCTGCATGGAAGATATCAAGTTGACCTTCTCCTCAAGGGAGGTAATATCCGCATTACTGAAAGTGGCTACCACCGCTATGACGATAGAATATGAATGGCGTGCATCTTTATCTGAAATGCAAGTTGCAATTATGAGATATATATAATTCGTAGAAACGTTTGATTCGTTTCAAATAAATATTAAAAAGGCGTATTGCGATATTGCATATTTATAAAATCATTACCCATGTTAATATTTCTGATTAAAACTGTAAAATAACACTTTAATATCAGTCACTGATTAAAATAAATGACCCTGTTTGCTGTTCACATATACGTAAGTGCAAGCATAGCTAGGACAAAGACATCAATAGTCACTTCCGAAATGTCTAAGTTCAACATTTCTTGAACACTGCAGGTTCATATCAGCGCAGCCACTCGTGAAAATATGACTATTTCTGTTTTTACTGATTGATGTCAAATTTCTCGTTAAATCTCACTGAAACAAACATTCATGACTACGGGATGTGGAATCAACGTTTAACCTACTTATTTATGATGACGCTTGGAGTACATGATACATCTCTGAAGTAGCTAAACGTAGATATTATAGGCCCGGGCCAAGTTCAAATTTGCATTTCACGCTGAAGGGGTAGGAGGTATATGCTTCAGGCCAAACTATAAGCCAGTCTTAGTACCATAGTTGTTTATATTTAAAGATATTTTAACACGTATCTAAACTCATTCACGAACCTTTATTAAGTTGCATTCCTATCAGCTGATAAGCCCAGGCTGTTCTTAATTAATGTACATTCTTCTTGTCACTGGTTTGTTTTTAATGCTTCAGAAGGGGTATAAACTTACATCTGATACATGGGTAATCATATTATTCCGGCAGATGCAAATCAGAAGTAAACAATGACATAAGTTTTATATGCATTCTTATTGATGTTCTTTAAGTAAATGCACATTGTAAATGCATTTCAATCTTAATAAACAGAGGATATTTGTTTATTTTAGTGTAAGATCGTATTTTATTTCACGAGTGTCATAGAAAGAGGTATTTTACGAGTAGCGGAAATATAGTTTCTCTATGATCACGAGTGAAATTGAATTCGATCTTATACTGAAATAAACAAATTTTCTGTTCTTTTATACTTATTTTCGGAGTTTTATTAGTATTTTTATTTTATTTTCTAAACCATCCCCTTTTTTGAAAAGAGTGTTATTAACGCCGCTGACGTAATATTGTAGCTGATGACGTAGCTGTCAAATTTCCGGAAAAAAGGTTATCTGTTGTTCTTTTTCATTGTTTATTATTCGTTCGTTTTTTAGTGCAAACATTAATTCTGAATATTAATCAATGAAGTTTCATAGGTGCATTTATGTTCCAAAATAACGAAAGCACTTTATATTACACAGGGCATGAATACATAACCAAAACTACGCCATCATTTATTGAAAGGTCGAACGTGTAAGCAAAACGATCGCGGATAATCATTGGATATAAAACATTTCTAAGTTTATGAATGTTGTTAATGTTGGCAACATTTTCTGATTGAAAGTGATGTGTTTTGTTTTGTTCAAGGGGGAGTAACTACAAAGGATTTTAATGGTACACAACAAAATACAAATATTGACTTGACTTGACGACTTGTCTTTAAAAGTAGTTATAAAAGTTGATATGTTCACTCCTCATTTTGTAGTGAAATATTTAACTGTTGTTTTTTCACTAATAAAACTCAATATTTCATCGAAAAGCATGAACGAAAAGGGCGAGCATGCCTCCAAGCCCCGTAGCAAATGCTGAATGCACATAAATTCTGATCTAGCCATGCCACATTGCAAAGTAGACCAGCGAATTAATTCTAGACTAGATACGTCCTCGCGAACCCTTATTAAACCGGGCCTGTTCATAAAATCTTGTCTAGCTAAAACCCTTAGGAAACTTGGCCTGCATATCAATTCTGACCTAGATACGCACCCATAACCTGGTCTGCACATCAATTCGGGACTAGCTACGCCCGCGCGATCCTTAGTAAACCTCAACTGCACATCAATTTATGTTAAGCAATGCACTCACGACTCCCTAGCAAAGATATACTGCACATCAATTTTGGACTATCTACGCCCTCTCGACTTCCTCTAGCAAACCTAGACTGCATATCAATTCTGGACTAGTTTGCCCTTGCGTCTCCCTACCAAACCTGGATTGCAGATCAATTATTGTCTATCTATGCACTCGCAACCACGTAGCAAACGTGAGATGTACATCTATTTTGGTCTAGCTTCGCCCTCGTGACCACCTCGCAAACCTGGACTGCACACCAATTAAAGGTCTAGCTACCCCCGTGCGACCCCTAGTAACCCGGGACTGCACATTGATTCTTGTCTAGCTACACCATCACGACGAATAGCACACCGGGCCTCTACATCAATTATTGTCTAGGTACGCCCCTTTGCATCTCCATAGCAAACTACACATCACTTATGGTTTAGCTACGCCATCGCGACCCTTAGCAAACCTGCACGTCAAATTTGATATATGAACATCACTAGCAAACCGGGCATGCACATCATTTCTGGTCTAGCTACGCCCTAACGACTTTTAGTAAACCGGACCTGCACCACAATTCTGGTAAATGTGCGGCCCTGTGACCCCTTAGCAAACCGGGCATGCAAAACAATTCTAGTCTAGCTACGCCCTCGCGACCCCCGGCAAACCGGGCCTGCACATCAATTCTGGTCTAGTTACGCCCCTGTGACCCTCTAGCAAATCGGACATGCACAGCATTCTGGTATATGTGCACTCTCGCGACCCCTAGCTAACCGGGACTGCACATAAACTCTGGTCTAGCTTCGCCCTCGCGACCCCTAGCAAACCTGGACTGCACATCACTTTAGGTCTAAGTACACCTTCGCGCGCCCCTTGAGAACCTGGACTGCATATCAATTCGTGTCAAGGAACGCCCCTTTGAAATCCCATAGCAAACCTGGACTGCACATCACTTATGGTTTAGGTACACGGTGGTGACCATTAACAAACCCGGCCTGAACATCAATTCTGGTTTAGTTACGCCCTCGCGACACCCTTGCAAATCGGGCATTCAAATAAATTGTTGTCTAGCTACGCCCCAGAGACCTCCTTGCAAACCTGGATTGTACATCATTACAGACCTAGCTACGCACTTGAAACCCGCAGCAAACCGGACTGTCACATCAATTCTGCTGTACCTACGCTCTTGCAACCCCTAGCAAACTCGGCCTGTACATCAATTCTGGTCTAGCTGTTTCCTCGCACCCCTAGCAAACTCGGCTTGCACATCAACTCTGCTCTAGCTACGCTCTTACAATCTCTAGCAAACTGGGCCTGCACATCAATTCTAAACTAGCTACGCCCTCATGACTCCCTATCCAATCTGGACTGCATGTGATAATGGTCAAGCTACGCCCTTGCGTGCCCGTAGCAAACCTGGACTTATTGCATATCATTTTTTGTTTTGCTATGCCCTTGTGGCCGACTAGCAAACTTTGACTTGGCATCAATTCTGTTTTAGCTACGCCCTTGCAACCCCTAGCAAAACGGGCCTTCACATCAATAATTGTTTAGCTACCCCCTCGCGACCCCTTGTAAACAGGGCCTGCACATCAATACTATTTCTATCTACGTCCCAGTAAATGGCAATATGTTTTAAAAGTTATTGTTGGATTACAAAACTAGAACTTGTTTTTACAGAAGTAAATATCAACCAAAAATATTTGATACCACTTTTAGCTACATTTATAAAATAACAAAGATGAACCTATTACGAATGTTTGTCATGATTAAATTGTAAATCCAAAAACACGCAACAATGATATGCAATCGTTCTTGCTTTTTATTTTCTCATAGTAATTAATATAGGCCGAATATTACATTGGTAAAATTGCAGGATATGGTGTATTCCTTAAATTTGAATTGTTTACGTGTCAAATTCTACTATAATAATACCACCAAAAACACGTCTGTCGAATATCATGTAATGTGGTAATGTGTGTTTATTAAAATCATTAAATAGCGTGTACGCACAAACAGAGAACTTGACAATAAATAATAAAAAAACAATGAAAGAAGACAGACCTACCGTGTGTGCAAATCCAAAGAGAAGTTCCAAATTGATGAACAATATGTTCCACACAAAACTGTTCTTGTACAACAGAAATTCACCTATTATCGTACGTAGTGCCAGAGATCTCTGCTCTTCAAGGGAAATCATTGCGTAGGTGAATTGCGCAGAAGGTCATACTATCACGCAATATTTGAGTGTTTGCTGTTTCTGCAAGTTTGCCAGTTGTATCTTACTTCTCACAATGTAAACGAAATATTGCAGGCGTGTGAACCAATTCTTCTTGTGTGTTCGGCACTTATCCAAAATTTTAAGAGCGTTTCATAACAAGAAACAGCTACTTGTTAATACATTTAATAAATAAGCATAAATAAAAAAAAAATGTTTCAACGATCAGGACAAAAACACTCAACTTTTGAGAAATTATAAATACCGGATTATCATGCAACGAACCGTTAAGGTTGTGCCGTTGGCAGAGTTTCAAAGTATTTGAAATCATTTTTTTTTTAATATTGGTTAACATTTATATCTCCATGCTGGGACATATTCTAGCCATATTTTAGCCAGGATTGTGGTCTGTGGCAAGATTGGACACACTCTTTGGATATGATAGTGATTGGTTTTTTAAGTACTGTTATTTTATAAGTACTGTTACTTAGTGGAACTGACTGTGCAATAGGTTGCATTTGTATAATAAAATGTCATTGTACCATTATACATGAAAATATTAAATTATTTATAATACGTAGATCGACGTCCAACTTTCGATACAACGCAGAAGGCGAGGATACAAGTTAAAAACCAAAACGAATTAACACTACTTTCAAAACATCATTTTTCATTTATTAGCAGGTGTTTTATATACAGATTTACATATTGTTTTGTTGTAAGCGCGATTTACAAATTCTTTTAAATTTACTCAATCACATGGTATGTATACATGCTATATGAGCACCGGTCAGCTCACCCGTTCTGTGGAAAAAAGAAATTTTGCAAACACCTTAAGCAACCAACTGAAACTTGTAAACGTGTAAGGGAAGTTACAAGTACGCGTTCAAATAGTGTTCCACAACCTCCCCAATAGCATACATGTTGGTGCTTTGAAAAATGTCTAAAACCAAAAGCACTTTTGCGTTTGAACCTTAATGTTACCTAAACGCTGTTGTCGCTACACTTTCTGAACCCTTATAACACATGTATTTGAGTGTTTGGTGAAAACTTTACCTTACAATAACAAACAACTTGATATTCTGAAGCGTTTGTACTTATATCATTTTAACCTACTTATGCATTGTGGTGGGTCCTTCAAAGGTTTTCCTTAATGTTACTCGCGCGGTGGCATGTAAACATTGTTGTTCAAAAACTTATCTTCCTGGCAAAGCTACTAAGATAAGGTTAATATATTTTTTGTCCTCTAAATCGCTAATGTTCTTTTATCTATCCCGCTGGTATTGTTAACAAACGGTTTATTACTGCTTACGTTAGGCCAAAAAATAACTTTTAGTTTCTCAGTTATTTTGTTTAGATGGAGTGAGAACACTAGTTGTTTATATCTGCGTATGTTTAATCCTATTTAATATTATGACAAAAACATTGTTTTTACACAATTTATTGTACAAAGGACTCATTTTCAGTACAACTGTAGTTTCCCACATGCATTTAAAATTATAATGATGGCTAATATTTGAGTTTACTTCACATACAGCCTTAATTAGTGTTTAGTTCAACATCCAACTAGTTTTTTTCCAAACTATAATGTTTTACTGCTTTTGACCACTACACGTTTGCTAAACCAATATCGGTGTATTTTCACCTTGATATATTATATATACTTTGTATAATTCTTAATAAAATGTCTGTTCTGTTCTGTTCTTAACGTACATGTGTGCAATTTAGAATTGGGTCAACAGTTTCATTTCATATTTCTATATCAGTCCTGAATAGTTTTAAAGTTTGTTGATAACATGTTTGTAGAAACATAAAAATTGAAACATTGTCTTTTCTTAAAATACATGGATGATACAATTGCGAACATATCAAATTACAAAATCTGGTTTCAACGATAACACCAATACCTTATAATACAAACTGATAATTAGAAGAGTTATTAGCACAATACACAAAGACACGAAAAGGCAGGCAGACACTAACCCTCAGCTGCTTTACGAGCTAGTCATTTGTGTGTGGCTGTGTTTCACATTTTCCTTGATCACTGTAAAGACTGGTATGATCATCCATGGACATAGATTCATCACTTTTCACATAAACCGTTGTAAACCTTCCTAACAGTTCAACAGCTTTGTGTAATTTATTAATAACATCATATTCGACCTTATCAAAGGCTCCAGTTTTAGAAAACCCATGTTTGCCCCTGCTTTACTGACTTTGCCTGTAACACAAATATACGCAAAGGAAATCACAATCAGTCGGAATACTTCTACAGACTTTCAAACGCATTGTGTCTTTCGATCAAATCTCTAACTGAACGCTTAAAATATGTATTTTCTTTTTTCCAGCTCATGATTTGTGTTCTTTGATCTATATCATGGCGACGCTCACAAAACAGCTAATAAAACAAAAAAGTTTGTAAATAAAAGATAAAAAGATCAAATTGAAAGAAAAAAATGCGGCGGTGCATGAGATTATGAGAACTATTTGTCTGGTCTTACGATCACAAAATTAATCAAAATGTAATAACCAACGTCACATATTTCTGTGAAACACATCATTTTAAATTCCGAGGTTATCATTATCAAGACGTTGAGTGGTCAGAAATAAGACATGCAGGAACCTGCATTTGTTCATGGATGAGCCTTCACATGATGTCTTAGACATGGTGCTCCTAGATGTTGTATATATTAAATGAATAAAGCTGAATATCTTGTCTGCGACATACGAAAACTTAAATACGTTGTCTGCGACAAGCATTAGCCTAAATATGTTGAATACAGTGCATGATCCGTAAAGACATGTGTGGCCATAACTCTGTTGTATAAGAAATGCAGATGGGTGAATGTGTTGTCTAAGACATCCATGTTTCTGGAGTTGTTGTCTTAGACATCCAAGCTCCTGGATATGTTGCCTAAGACAGGCATGTTCCTGGATATGTTGTCTAAGACATGGATGTTCCTGATATGTTGTCTAAGACAACCACGTCCCTGAATATGATGCTGATGACGGAAGTTGATGACGTTGTGGAAGACTCCTTCGGGCGACGGATGCGGACAACGATGCGGACATTGGATGCAAACAGCGTGCAAATGCAATATCAGCTTTTTTGCATATGCAATATCGGCTTAAAGTCAAATATTGTATAAAAATAATATTTTATAGTACAATATACAGAAACTATGCCACTAGATCACCATGCCAATTGATTGTCAAATTAGTGTAACGTTCGGATTTTATAGTCTAGAAGTAAGGCTAAATACAAAACAAACCAAATGTATTGCCATTTATTAAATGTACTCTATTTGGAAATTTGAAAGCACTAGTAGCAGACGTCCGGTCATGAACATCGAAAAACAGACTCGCTTGTGTCTGCATTAATGGCCTCATGAAAATATTTTTTCATTATATATTAAGATCTTAGGTAAGATGTCATTAGATGAAAAAATGTTATGCAACAAATTTAGATTTTTTTAAAGGGAATCTTTGACGGGATTTACCATATCCTTTTCGAATTCACAACACCTTTTGTAAATTAACAACTCATAAAACATTACTTTTATTACATGACACATGAGTCGCAAAATGAAGATTTTATTTATTGTTCTGCGAATAGTTTGATGCGAATAAGTAGGCCGAAATAAAGTTAATATTATTATATAAGAAACTACGCTATGGCTGTACTTGACGTATGTAGTGTTGTTATACAATAGAAACAGGCAAAGTGATTGGCCGGAAACAAACCATTATAAGATAGGCTTTCGTTTAAATCCGTTAAAATATGTCATGTTTATTATTGTACAACATATGTTACATCGAGCCAATGCCTATGCTGAATAAAATATGTTTAAACAATTATATACGTATAAACTGGTTTCGTTTTTATCAGTTCTACATACCCAAATAACGAGGCGTAATATCCTTAACACAAGTCCATTTTTATAAAGGTTAACTTAAACAATCATTCAAAAACATCACAGAGAATCATTTACACAACAACCGGTCTCCTTTTTTGACACTCAAATATATAATCACTATCCAAATCACAATCCTTACTCCAGTAACAAACGTCCAGTTCCCTGTCTAAGACTTTATTCAAAACAACGCAAGTGTACTTCCCTTTCGTGCCCACAAAAGGTTGGATCCCCATTGTCCCTACAATCATGTAATGAATGTTCTTGGCCATCACAGTCTTTCCTCATCATCATCTGCCCCGTATTCTGACCAAAGGGAGTATTAGGCAGGGCCAGCCCTTTGGCGAACCCCGCGTTCAGGGTTCTACACGCGACTGTCTCTTCGTCTGTGTCAGCAGTTGAGTTATCTATAGTATTAAAGTTATAATCACACACTGTTCCCCATTCTCCATTCACGTTAACCTCAAGCCGACCCTGAACACCGTTTGTGACGTATAGTGTGGCATTGGCAAGTCTTGCTCTGGCGCTGGGCACGTAGAAATACTTAACTAATGGTGAATCAGCGTCGCCCGATCCGGTATAACTGTAATACAGGTTTTTTCCAATAAACCCATGGTCCATTGTAGTAACTTCATATATCATATTTAACTTCATGTTATCGCTATTCGTGACTAAGAGAATATCATCAAGTCGAGAATGAAGTAGCTGTATTTCCTGTAATTGGGCAATTGTTAAATTGTTGAGTTCGGTCTGATATGTTTTCAGTTCTAAGACATTTCCTATCAGATGGTTTCCAGTGTCGTTGATAGTTTTGACAACATCTTTAGATATCTTCTTAACTGTTTCTCTGAAGTCCTCTTTAACAGAAAAAGCCACAGTTTGAATTTCTTGTTTCATGTTATTGACAGAAATTGCTTGTGTCCTGTTCAACGCTTCTATAGTAGTAATGACATCTGTTATGATGGTTTTTGATACTTTCCTTAACGTTTCCGATGTTTCATGAAGAGAGCGAGATTCCTTAGCCAAGATTACCTTTTCGATCATAAAGGCGCGTTTAATTCTGTTCAACGTCATTTCAAACATCTTATCGTTAGAGTTAATCTTACTATTTTCAAATTGGTGTTCAAGATCTGCAATTACCTTCGTTTGATTTGATAAAGTCTCTGCTAAACTATCCAGTTTAGTCTCAAACTTGTTTGTGAGTTCTGTAAATCTCTAAAAGGGAAAATGTGTGTTTATCAGAGGAAAATAAAACAAATGTGAACACGTGTTTGAAATTTCAAAGATTTTCGTTATTTGCTGTATTTAACTGTATGTGGTGGTGGCATATTGCGTGTGATCATAAATGCTGTGCAGTTATATAGTTCAAATTTAAAATGAAGACATTCACATTTTGCACACGTGTTATTTACTGACGTATTCCAAATAATGATCCAATATTACTGCAAACTTAACATGCTGCATAAACAGTTAAGACATGTATAAAGGAGCTGTCCCTCAAATTGTTTTGATTATTTCTTGTACATATGTTTGGACTTTATTCTTCCAATCTTTATCTGATACATTACATCTTAATTAAAACATATTAAAGCAAGGTAATGTCGAACGCTTAGAAAAGTTCTATGGAAACACTAGTTAGTAAATAATAAACTTATGTATTATACCATTTGTAGTTCCATGTTAACGTATGATTCATCGTGGTGTTCGTCTAGACGGGGAACACTGTGTTTGTTATCAAGTCGATCAAATATCTGCTCTATTTTTTTGTCCGTCTCAGCTAACTTTGTCTTCATCAGTAACATGTCCTGAATTAGAAAAGTCCACATAACGAAGAACATAAGTTAAGGGTTTCCTTACAGCAAAGATGGATTTGTACGATAAAACGAAAGGTTTAATGGATCAATGACTAGCAAGAATATAACATATGTATCCTGTCATGTAGATTATTTTGAGAGTGAAGCAATTAGTAAAACATAACATTTTAGCAAGCATTGGCCGCTTAACGCTCAAATGTTGAAATGTTATGAATGGACTAAGGTGCTAACATATCCTTCTAGTATACAAAATTGAATGTCTCTTGGCCCGAAGAGACATCCAATTTTGTATACTAGAATAGAGGCTACGTCACTATTTTTCAATGGTTGATTGCAAATTATACTTTTAAGATCAAAATCCACTGTTGCATTATGTTAAAGATAATAATATTTTACCACTACCACATCATTGCTACTCAATTAAATATAAACACTTTCTCACGTGCATAATGAAGGTCTGCATTCCAGAAATGATATTTTCCAAATGCTCCAACTTCTTTTCAACATTTGAACCATTCCCCTCGCATAACATATACACATGAAATAGCAGCGTCACGTACAGGAAAAGTCGTACCATCTTTCCTCGGTATTGGAGCAGTTCTACCTGAAATTACATATGAACCGTTTCATGTTAAGACAGTTCATATGATCTGTTGTATGTTGAGACAGTACATATGAACCGTTCCATGTTGAGACAGTACATATGAACCGTTCCATGTTGAGACAGTACATATGAACCGTTCTATGTTGAGACAGTACATATGAACCGTTCCATGTTGAGACAGTACATATGAACCGTTCTATGTTGAGACAGTACATATGAACCGTTCCATGTTGAGACAGTACATATGAACCGTTCTATGTTGAGACAGTACATATGAACCGTTCCATGTTGAGACAGTTCATATGAACCGTTCTATGTTGAGACAGTACATATGAACCGTTCCATGTTGAGACAGTACATATGAACCGTTCCATGTTGAGACAGTACATATGAACCGTTCTATGTTGAGACAGTTCATATGAACCGTTCCATGTTGAGACAGTTCATATGAACCGTTCCATGTTGAGACAGTTCATATGAACAGTTCTATGTTGAGACAGTTCATATGAACCGTTCTATGTTGAGACAGTACATATGAACCGTTCCATGTTGAGACAGTTCATATGAACCGTTCTATGTTGAGACAATACATATGAACCGTTCCATGTTGAGACAGTACATATGAACCGTTCTATGTTGAGACAGTACATATGAACCGTTCCATGTTGAGACAGTTCATATGAACCGTTCTATGTTGAGACAGTACATATGAACCGTTCCATGTTGAGACAGTACATATGAACCGTTCCATGTTGAGAGAGTACATATGAACCGTTCCATGTTGAGACAGTACATATGAACTTTTCCATGTTGAGATAGTACATATGAACCGTTCCATGTTGAGATAGTACATATAAACCGTTCCATGTTGAGACAGTACATATGACCGTTCTATGTTGAGACAGTACATATGAACCGTTCCATGTTGAGACAGTACATATGAACCGTTCTATGTTGAGACAGTACATAAGAACCGTTCCATGTTGAGACAGTACATATGAACTTTTCCATGTTGAGATAGCACATATGAACCGTTCCATGTTGAGACAGTACATATGAACCGTTCCATGTTGAGACAGTACATATGAACCGTTCTATGTTGAGACAGTACATATGAACCGTTCCATGTTGAGACAGTACATATAAACCGTTCCATGTTGAGATAGTACATATGAACCGTTCCATGTTGAGATAGTACATATGAACCGTTCCATGTTGAGACAGTACATATGAACTTTTCCATGTTGAGATAGTACATATGAACCGTTCCATGTTGAGACAGTACATATGAACCGTTCCATGTTGAGACAGTACATATGAACCGTTCTATGTTGAGACAGTACATATGAACCGTTCCATGTTGAGACAGTACATATAAACCGTTCCATGTTGAGATAGTACATATGAACCGTTCCATGTTGAGACAGTACATATGAACCGTTCCATGTTGAGAGAGTACATATGAACCGTTCCATGTTGAGACAGTACATATAAACCGTTCCATGTTGAGATAGTACATATGAACCGTTCCATGTTGAGACAGTACATATGAACCCTTCCATGTTGAGACAGTACATATGAACCGTTCCATGTTGAGACAGTACATATTAACCGTTCCATGTTGAGACAGTACATATAAACCGTTCTATGTTGAGACAGTACATATGAACCGTTCTATGTTGAGACAGTACATATGAACCCTTCCATGTTGAGACAGTACATATGAACCGCTCCATGTTGAGACAGTACATATGAACCCTTCCATGTTGAGACAGTACATATGAACTGTTCCATGTTGAGACATTACATATGAACCGTTCTATGTTGAGACAGTACATATGAACCGTTCCATGTTGAGACAGTACATATGAACCGCTCCATGTTGAGACAGTACATATGAACCCTTCCATGTTGAGACAGTACATATGAACTGTTCCATGTTGAGACATTACATATGAACCGTTCCATGTTGAGACAGTACAAATGAACCCTTCCATGTTGAGACAGTACATATAAACCCTTCCATGTTGAGATAGTACATATGAACCGTTCCATGTTGAGACAGTACATATAAACCGTTCTATGTTGAGACAGTACATATGAACCGTTCCATGTTGAGACAGTACATATAAACCGTTCCATGTTGAGACAGTACATATAAACCCTTCCATGTTGAGACAGTATATATGAACCGTTCCATGTTGAGACAGTACATATGAACTTTTCCATGTTGAGACAGTACATATGAACTGCTCCATGTTCAGACAGTTCATACGAACCGTTCAATGTTGAGACAGTACATATCAACTGTTGCATGTTGAGACAGTACATATAAACCCTTCCATGTTGAGAGAGTACATATGAACTTTTCCATGTTGAGACAGTATATATGAACCGTTCCATGTTGAGACAGTACATATGAACCGTTCCATGTTGAGACAGTACATATGAACCGTTCCATGTTGAGACAGTACATATGAACCATACCATGTTGAGACAGTCCATACGAACCGTTTCATGTTGAGACAGTACATATGAACCGTTTCATGTTGAGACAGTACATATGAACCGTTCCATGTTAAGACAGTCCATACGAACCGTTTCATGTTGAGACAGTACATATGAACCATACCATGTTGAGACAGTACATACGAACCGTTTCATGTTGAGAGAGTACATATGAACCGTTCTTTGTTGAGACAGTACATATGAACCGTTCAATGTTGAGACAGTACATATGAACCGTTCTTTGTTGAGACAGTACATATGAACCGTTCCATGTTGAGACAGTACATATGAACCGTTCCATGTTGAGGCAGTACATATGAACCGTTCTTTGTTGAGACAGTACATATGAACCGGTCAATGTTGAGACAGTACATATGAACCGTTCAATGTTGAGACAGTACATATGAACCGTTCAATGTTGAGACAGTACATATGAACAATTCCATGTTGAGACAGTACATATGAAACGTTTCATGTTGAGACAGTACATATGAACCGTTCCATGTTGAGACAGTCCATACGAACCGTTCCATGTTGAGACAGTACATATGAACCGTTCTATGTTCAGACAGTACATATGAACTGCTCCATGCTGAGACAGTTCATCTGTACCTCTCCATGTTAAGACAGTTCATATGAACCGCTCCATGTTGAGACTGTACATATGAACCGTTCCATGTTGAGACAGTACATATGAACCGTTCCATGTTGAGACAGTACAGATGAACCGTTCCATGTTCAGACAGTACATATGAACTGCTCCATGTTGAGACAGTTCATCTGTACCTCTCCATGTTAAGACAATAAATATAAACCGCTCCATGTTGAGACAGTAGATATAAACCGTTCCATGTTGAGACAGTACATATGAACACTTTTATGTTGAGACAGTACATATGAAGCTTTCCATGTTGAGACAGTACATATGAACACTTACATGTTGAGACAGTACATATGAACTGTTCCATGTTGAGACAGTACACATGAACCGTTCCATGTTGAGACAGTACACATGAACCGTTCCATGTTGAGACAGTACATATGAACCGTTCCATGTTGAGACAGTACATATGAACCGTTCCATGTTGAGAGAGTACATATTAACTGTTCCATGTTGAGACAGTACATATGAACCGCTCCATGTTGAGACAGTTCATATGAACCGTTCCATGTTGAGACAGTTCATATGAACCGTTCCATGTTGAGACAGTACATATGAACCATTCCATGTTGAGACAGTACATTTGAACCGTTCCATGTTGAGACAGTACATATGAACCGTTCCATCTTGAGACAGTACATATGAACCGTTCCATGTTGAGACAGTACATATGAACCGTTCTTTATTGAGACAGTACATTTGAACCGTCCATGTTGAGACAGTACATATGAACCGTTCCATCTTGACACAGTACATATGAACCGTTCCATGTTGAGACAGTACATATGAACCGTTCCATCTTGAGACTGTACATATGAACCGTTTCATGTTGAGACAGTACATGTGAACCGCTCCATGTTGAGACAGTACATATGAACCGTTCCGTGTTGAGACAGTACATATGACCCATTCCGTGTTGAGACAGTACATATGGACCGTTCTTTGTTGAGACAGTACATGTGAACTGTTCCATGTTGAGACAGTACATATGAACCGTTCCATGTTGAGACAGTACATATGAACCGTTCCATGTTGAGACAGTACATATGAACCGTTCCATGTTGAGACAGTACATATGAACCGTTCCATGTTGAGACAGTACATATGAACCGCTCCATGTTGAGACAGTCCATACGAACCGTTCCATGTTGAGACAGTACATATGAACCGTTCTATGTTGAGACAGTATATATGAACCGTTCAATGTTAAAACAGTCCATACTAATCGTTCCATGTTAAGACAGTACATATGAACCATTCCATGTTGAACCTGTACATATGAACCGTTCCATGTTGAAACTGTACATATGAACTGTTCCATGTTGAGAGAGTCCATACGAACCGTTCCATGTTCAGACAGTACATATGAACCGTTAAATGTGGAGACAGTCCATATGAACCGTTCCATGTTGAAACTGTACATATGAACTGTTCAATGGTGAGACAGTACATATGAACCGTTCCATGTTGAGAAAGTACATATGACCCGTTCCATTTTGAGACAGTACATATGAACCGCTACATGTTATGACAGTACATATGAACCGTTCCATGTTGAGACAGTACATATGAACCCTTCCATGTTGAGACAGTACATATGAACCGTTCCATGTTGAAACTGTACATATGAACTGTTCCATGTTGAGAGAGTCCATACGAACCGTTCCATGTTCAGACAGTACATATGAACCGTTAAATGTGGAGACAGTACATATGAACCGTTCCATGTTGAAACTGTACATATGAACTGTTCAATGGTGAGACAGTACATATGAACCGTTCCATGTTGAGAAAGTACATATGACCCGTTCCATTTTGAGACAGTACATATGAACCGTTCCATGTTGAGATAGTACATATGAACCGTTCCATGTTGAGACAGTACATATGAACCGTTCGATGTTGAGACAGTACATATAAACCCTTCCATGTTGAGACAGTTCATATGAACCGTTCCATGTTGAGACAGTACATATGAACCCTTCCATGTTGAGACAGTACATATGAACCGTTCCATGTTGAGACAGTACATATGAACCGTTCTATGTTGAGACAGTACATATGAACCGTTCCATGTTGAGACAGTACATATGAACCGTTCCATGTTGAGACAGTACATATGAACCGTTCTATGTTGAGACAGTACATATGAACCGTTCCATGTTGAGACAGTACATATGAACCGCTCCATGTTGAGACAGTACATATGAACCCTTCCATGTTGAGACAGTACATATGAACTGTTCCATGTTGAGACATTACATATGAACCGTTCCATGTTGAGACAGTACAAATGAACCGTTCCATGTTGAGACAGTACATATAAACCCTTCCATGTTGAGATAGTACATATGAACCGTTCCATGTTGAGACAGTACATATAAACCGTTCTATGTTGAGACAGTACATATGAACCGTTCCATGTTGAGACAGTACATATAAACCGTTCCATGTTGAGACAGTACATATAAACCCTTCCATGTTGAGACAGTATATATGAACCGTTCCATGTTGAGACAGTACATATGAACTTTTCCATGTTGAGACAGTACATATGAACTGCTCCATGTTCAGACAGTTCATACGAACCGTTCAATGTTGAGACAGTACATATCAACTGTTGCATGTTGAGACAGTACATATAAACCCTTCCATGTTGAGACAGTACATATGAACTTTTCCATGTTGAGACAGTATATATGAACCGTTCCATGTTGAGACAGTACATATGAACCGTTCCATGTTGAGACAGTACATATGAACCGTTCCATGTTGAGACAGTACATATGAACCATACCATGTTGAGACAGTCCATACGAACCGTTTCATGTTGAGACAGTACATATGAACCGTTTCATGTTGAGACAATACATATGAACCGTTCCATGTTAAGACAGTCCATACGAACCGTTTCATGTTGAGACAGTACATATGAACCATACCATGTTGAGACAGTCCATACGAACCGTTTCATGTTGAGAGAGTACATATGAACCGTTCTTTGTTGAGACAGTACATATGAACCGTTCAATGTTGAGACAGTACATATGAACCGTTCTTTGTTGAGACAGTACATATGAACCGTTCTTTGTTGAGACAGTACATATGAACCGTTCCATGTTGAGGCAGTACATATGAACCGTTCTTTGTTGAGACAGTACATATGAACCGGTCAATGTTGAGACAGTACATATGAACCGTTCAATGTTGAGACAGTACATATGAACCGTTCAATGTTGAGACAGTACATATGAACAATTCCATGTTGAGACAGTACATATGAAACGTTTCATGTTGAGACAGTACATATGAACCGTTCCATGTTGAGACAGTCCATACGAACCGTTCCATGTTGAGACAGTACATATGAACCGTTCTATGTTCAGACAGTACATATGAACTGCTCCATGCTGAGACAGTTCATCTGTACCTCTCCATGTTAAGACAGTTCATATGAACCGCTCCATGTTGAGACTGTACATATGAACCGTTCCATGTTGAGACAGTACATATGAACCGTTCCATGTTGAGACAGTACAGATGAACCGTTCCATGTTCAGACAGTACATATGAACTGCTCCATGTTGAGACAGTTCATCTGTACCTCTCCATGTTAAGACAATAAATATAAACCGCTCCATGTTGAGACAGTAGATATAAACCGTTCCATGTTGAGACAGTACATATGAACACTTTTATGTTGAGACAGTACATATGAAGCTTTCCATGTTGAGACAGTACATATGAACACTTACATGTTGAGACAGTACATATGAACTGTTCCATGTTGAGACAGTACACATGAACCGTTCCATGTTGAGACAGTACACATGAACCGTTCCATGTTGAGACAGTACATATGAACCGTTCCATGTTGAGACAGTACATATGAACCGTTCCATGTTGAGAGAGTACATATGAACTGTTCCATGTTGAGACAGTACATATGAACCGCTCCATGTTGAGACAGTTCATATGATACGTTCCATGTTGAGACAGTTCATATGAACCGTTCCATGTTGAGACAGTACATATGAACCATTCCATGTTGAGACAGTACATTTGAACCGTTCCATGTTGAGACAGTACATATGAACCGTTCCATCTTGAGACAGTACATATGAACCGTTCCATGTTGAGACAGTACATATGAACCGTTCTTTATTGAGACAGTACATTTGAACCGTCCATGTTGAGACAGTACATATGAACCGTTCCATCTTGACACAGTACATATGAACCGTTCCATGTTGAGACAGTACATATGAACCGTTCCATCTTGAGACTGTACATATGAACCGTTTCATGTTGAGACAGTACATGTGAACCGCTCCATGTTGAGACAGTACATATGAACCGTTCCGTGTTGAGACAGTACATATGACCCATTCCGTGTTGAGACAGTACATATGACCCGTTCCATGTTGAGACAGTACATATGAACCGTTCTTTGTTGAGACAGTACATGTGAACTGTTCCATGTTGAGACTGTACATATGAACCGTTCCATGTTGAGACAGTACATATGAACCGTTCCATGTTGAGACAGTACATATGAACCGTTCCATGTTGAGACAGTACATATGAACCGTTCCATGTTGAGAGAGTACATATGAACCGCTCCATGTTGAGACAGTCCATACGAACCGTTCCATGTTGAGACAGTACATATGAACCGTTCTATGTTGAGACAGTATATATGAACCGTTCAATGTTAAAACAGTCCATACTAATCGTTCCATGTTAAGACAGTACATATGAACCATTCCATGTTGAACCTGTACATATGAACCGTTCCATGTTGAAACTGTACATATGAACTGTTCCATGTTGAGAGAGTCCATACGAACCGTTCCATGTTCAGACAGTACATATGAACCGTTAAATGTGGAGACAGTACATATGAACCGTTCCATGTTGAAACTGTACATATGAACTGTTCAATGGTGAGACAGTACATATGAACCGTTCCATGTTGAGAAAGTACATATGACCCGTTCCATTTTGAGACAGTACATATGAACCGCTACATGTTATGACAGTACATATGAACCGTTTCATGTCGAGGCAGTACATATGAACCGTTCCATGTTGAGACAGTACAGATGAACCGTTCTATGTTCAGACAGTACATATGAACTGCTCCATGCTGAGACAGTTCATCTGTACCTCTCCATGTTAAGACAGTTCATATGAACCGCTCCATGTTGAGACTGTACATATGAACCGTTCCATGTTGAGACAGTACATATGAACCGTTCCATGTTGAGACAGTACAGATGAACCGTTCCATGTTCAGACAGTACATATGAACTGCTCCATGTTGAGACAGTTCATCTGTACCTCTCCATGTTAAGACAATAAATATAAACCGCTCCATGTTGAGACAGTAGATATAAACCGTTCCATGTTGAGACAGTACATATGAACACTTATATTTTGAGACAGTACATATGAAGCTTTCCATGTTGAGACAGTACATATGAACACTTACATGTTGAGACAGTACATATGAACTGTTCCATGTTGAGACAGTACACATGAACCGTTCCATGTTGAGACAGTACACATGAAACGTTCCATGTTGAGACAGTACATATGAACCGTTCCATGTTGAGACAGTACATATGAACCGTTCCATGTTGAGAGAGTACATATGAACTGTTCCATGTTGAGACAGTACATATGAACCGCTCCATGTTGAGACAGTTCATATGAACCGTTCCATGTTGAGACAGTTCATATGAACCGTTCCATGTTGAGACAGTACATATGAACCATTCCATGTTGAGACAGTACATTTGAACCGTTCCATGTTGAGACAGTACATATGAACCGTTCCATCTTGAGACAGTACATATGAACCGTTCCATGTTGAGACAGTACATATGAACCGTTCTTTATTGAGACAGTACATTTGAACCGTCCATGTTGAGACAGTACATATGAACCGTTCCATCTTGACACAGTACATATGAACCGTTCCATGTTGAGACAGTACATATGAACCGTTCCATCTTGAGACTGTACATATGAACCGTTTCATGTTGAGACAGTACATGTGAACCGCTCCATGTTGAGACAGTACATATGAACCGTTCCGAGTTGAGACAGTACATATGACCCATTCCGTGTTGAGACAGTACATATGACCCGTTCCATGTTGAGACAGTACATATGAACCGTTCTTTGTTGAGACAGTACATGTGAACTGTTCCATGTTGAGACAGTACATATGAACCGTTCCATGTTGAGACAGTACATATGAACCGTTCCATGTTGAGACAGTACATATGAACCGTTCCATGTTGAGACAGTACATATGAACTGTTCCAAGTTGAGAGAGTACATATGAACCGTTCCATGTTGAGACAGTTCATATGAACCGTTCCATGTTGAGACTGTACATATGAACCGTTCCATGTTGAGACAGAACATATGAGCCGTTCCATGTTGATACGTACATATGAACCGCTATATGTTACGACTGTACATATGAACCGTTCCCTGTTGAGACAGTACATATGAACCGTTCCATGTTGAGACAGTACATATGAACCGTTCCCTGTTGAGAGAGTACATATGAACCGCTCTATGTTGAGACAGTATATATGAACCGTTCCATGTTGAGACTGTACATATGAACCGTTCCATGTTGAGACAGAACATATGAACCGTTCCATGTTGATACGTACATATGAACCGCTATATGTTATGACTGTACATATGAACCGTTCCCTGTTGAGACAGTACATATGAACCGTTCCATGTTGAGACAGTACATATGAACCGTTCCATGTTGAGAGAGTACATATGAACCGCTCCATGTTGAGACAGTACATATGAACCGTTCCGTGTTGAGACAGTACATATGACCCGTTCCGTGTTGAGACAGTACATATGACCCGTTCCATGTTGAGACAGTACATATGAACCGTTCTTTGTTGAGACAGTACATGTGAACTGTTCCATGTTGAGAGAGTACATATGAACCGTTCCATGTTGAGACAGTACATATGAACCGTTCCATGTTGAGACAGTACATATGAACCGTTCCATGTTGAGACAGTACATATGAACTGTTCCAAGTTGAGAGAGTACATATGAACCGTTCCATGTTGAGACAGTTCATATGAACCGTTCCATGTTGAGACTGTACATATGAACCGTTCCTTGTTGAGAAAGAACATATGAGCCGTTCCATGTTGATACGTACATATGAACCGCTATATGTTACGACTGTACATATGAACCGTTCCCTGTTGAGACAGTACATATGAACCGTTCCATGTTGAGACAGTACATATGAACCGTTCCCTGTTGAGAGAGTACATATGAACCGCTCTATGTTGAGACAGTATATATGAACCGTTCCATGTTGAGACTGTACATATGAACCGTTCCATGTTGAGACAGAACATATGAACCGTTCCATGTTGATACGTACATATGAACCGCTATATGTTATGACTCTACATATGAACCGTTCCCTGTTGAGACAGTACATATGAACCGTTCCATGTTGAGACAGTACATATGAACCGTTCCATGTTGAGACTGTACATATGAACCGTTCCATGTTAAGACAGTACATGTGAACCGCTCCATGTTGAGACAGTATATTTGAACCGTTCCGTGTTGAGACAGTACCTATGAACCGTTCCATGTTGAGACAGTACATATGACCCGTTCCATGTTGAGACAGTACATATGACCCGTTCCATGTTGAGACAGTACATATGAACCGTTCCGTGTTGAGACAGTACATATGACCCGTTCCATGTTGAGACAGTACATATGACCCGTTCCATGTTGAGACAGTACATATGACCCGTTCCATGTTGAGACAGTACATATGACCCGTTCCATGTTGAGACAGTACATATGAACCGTTCTTTGTTGAGACAGTACATATGAACCGTTCCATGTTGAGACAGTGCATATGAACCGTTCCATGTTGAGACAGTACATATGAACTGTTCCAAGTTGAGAGAGTACATATGAACCGTTCCATGTTGAGACAGTTCATATGAACCGTTCCATGTTGAGACTGTACATATGAATCGTTCCATGTTGAGACAGAACATATGAACCGTTCCATGTTGATACGTACATATGAACCGCTATATGTTATGACTGTACATATGAACCGTTTCCTGTTGAGACAGTACATATGAACCGTTCCATGTTGAGACAGTACATATGAACAGTTCCCTGTTGAGAGAGTACATATGAACCGCTCTATGTTGAGACAGTACATATGAACCGTTCCATGTTGAGACAGAACATATGAACCGTTCCATGTTGATACGTACATATGAACCGCTATATGTTATGACTGTACATATGAACCGTTCCATGTTAAGACAGACCATATGAACCGTTCCATGTTGAGACAGTACATATGAACCGTTCCATGTTGAGACAGTACTTATGAACCGTTCCATGTTGAGACAGTACATATGAACCGTTCCATGTTGAGACAGTTCATTTCAACTTTTTCATGAAAATCATGAAAAAGTGAGATTATTAAAAAAATACTCTGAACGACTGTTACTAAACTCCATTTTCCACACAAATTATCATTTCTATACATTTACATATTTGCTTTCTAAAGTATGTTTATCGTGACCAGAAAGTATACAATTATTAATAGAATATGTAAAATTATAATACAAAAGTATACAATTATAAAAGAAAGTATATCATTATTGATCTTTACAATTATTGGCAAGAAATCATATAATTATTTGCCAGAGAGTATACAGTTATGTGCAGAAGGTATACAATTTTGAGCCAGAAAGTTTATAATTATTAATAAGAATAATCGGCACTTATAGTGTTAACTATGATCTTAAACTATGATATTAAATCATAATCTAAAAATAGGATCATTAATTATGGTTTTCAATTAGCAAATTTGAACATGAAGTGAAAACTATGTTAACTTTAAAACGTAGACATATTTATAATATACACAACCAACACAGTTGTACAATAAAAAATATAAAAACAAGTATAATTTTAATACAATTAGGAAAATATGAGTATTTGTTATTTACAAGTATTCGAAAAGTTAATTTACCGCGGATTACATATAAATATTCAAATCATGAAATATTACGTTCGGTCTGATTATTAGGAATAAACAACTCAAACATACCTGAACATTTTGAATCGCAAGTTCTCAACCAGGAATTTGATAAACAACAATTCCAATGGAACACGCAGTCCCACCTCCCAATACAAGCTCCCACGATATGATGGTAAAGATAAACAAAGTTCTACAGCAGCAGCGATAATGACTCACTTACCACATTAAATTTAAGCGTTGAACTTTCAAATTAAGTTTAAAAGAAGTATATTTCTGCGTATTTATTTAGAATACAACCTATATTTCAGGCAATGAAGCAGCTCATCGGTTTGTATTAGTCATATCTATATCACGGACAATGTCAACTGGGGTGCGCCCTAAAGCATAGCGGAAAGTCAACTGACCACATTGTGTAACACATTGACCGTGACAACTGAGGTGCGCCCTGATGCACTGCAGATAGTTACCAGACCACAGTGTGTATTACATCGACCGTGACAACTGTGTTTCGCCCTGAACCACTGCGGATAGTCAACGGACCAAATTGTGTATTACATTGACCATGATAACTGAGTTGCGTCCTGAAGAACTGCGAAAAGTCACTGGACCACATTGTGTAATACATTCACCATGACAACTGAGTTGCACCCTGAACCACTGCGGATAATCACCGGACCACATCGTGTATTACATTGACCATGAGAACTGAAGAACTGCGAAAAGACAACTAACCACAGTGGGTATTACATTGACCTTGACAACTGGATTGCGCCCTGAAGCACTGACGATAGTCACCTCACTACATTGTGTACTCGATTGACCATGACAACTGAGTTGCGCCCTGAAGAACTGCCGATAGCCAACTGACCACATTGTGTATCACATTCACCATGACAACTGAGTTGTGCCCTGAAGCACTGCGAATGCCAACTGAACATATTGTGTATCAAATTCAACATGACAACTAAGTTGCGCCCTGAAGAACTGCGGATAGCCAACTGACCACATTGTGTATCACATTGTGTATCACATTCACCATGACAACTGAGTCGCAACCTGAAGCACTACGGATAGCCAACTGACCACATTGTGCATTACGTTATTATATATAAAGAATCCGACAATAAAAAAATATTGACTTGACTTGACCTGTTGACCATGAAAACTGATTTGTGCCCTGAAGAACAGCGGAAAGTCTAAGACCACATTGTGTATCACATTGACCGTTGAGTTGTGCCGTGAAGAACTGTGGATAGTCACCAGCCATAGTGTTTGTACGAAGGACCATGTCAACTGAGTCTCGCCCTGAGGTACTGCGGAAAGTCACCAGACCACATTGTGTATCACATTGACCATGATAACTGAGTTGCGTACTGAAGAACTGCAACAAGTCACCGGAACACATTGTGTATCAAATAAACCATGACAACTGAGTAGCGCTAAGAAAAAATGCGGATAGTCAACTGAACACATTGTGTATCACATTCACCATGACAACTGAGTTGCGCCCTGAAGCACTGCGGATAGCCAACTGAACATATTGTGTATCACATTAACCATAACAACTGGGTTGCGTCCTAAAGCACTGCGGATAGTCACCAGCCCATATTGTTTATACCATTGACCACGGCAGCTGGATTGCACCCTGAAGCACTGCAGATAGTTACCTGACCACAGTGTGTATAACATTGATCATGACAGCTGGATAGCGCCCTGAAGCATTGCGGATAGACAACTGACCACATTGTGTATAACATTCTCCATGACAACTTAGTTGCGCCTTGAAGCATTGTGGATAGTCAACTGATCACATTGTGTATAACATTGACCGTGACAACTGGGTTACGGCTTAAAGCACTGCGAATAGTCATCGGACCACAGTGTGTATAACATTGACCGTGACAACAGGGTTGCGTCCTGAAGCACTGCGGATAGTCAACTAACCACATTGTGTATAACATTCACCATGACAACTGAGTTGCGCCCTGAAGCATTGCGGATGGTCAACTGACCATATTGTGTATTGCATTGACCGTCACTTCTGAGTTGCGCTCTAAAGAACTGTGGATAGTCACCAGCCATATTGTTTGTACGATGGACCATGACAACTGAGTTTCGCCCTGAAGCACTGCGGATAGTCACCGCACCACATTGTGTATTACATTGACCATAATATCTGAGTTGCGCTCTGAAGAACTGCAGAAAGTCACCGGACCACATTGTGTATCACATTCACCATGACAACTGAGTAGCGCCCTGAAGAACTGCGGATAGCCAACTGAACATATTGTGTATCACATTCACCATGACAACTGGGTGCACCCTGAAGAACTGCGGATAGCAAACTTAACACATTGAGTATCACATTGACCCAGATAACTGAGTTGCGCCCTTAAGCACTGCGGATAGTCAACTTGACACATTGTGTATAATTTTGACGGTGACAGCTCTGTTGCGCCCTGATGAACAGCGGATAGTCCATAGACCATATTATATATTATCGTGACCGTGACAACTGATTTGCGCCCTTAAGAACTGCGGATATTCAACTGAACACATCGTGTATAATATTGATCGCTGACAATTGAATTGCGCACGAAGCACTGCGAGTAGTCACCAGACATCAATTGGTCACATTGACCATATCACTTGAATTGTGCCTTAAAGCACCTGACCACATTGTGTATCACATTCACCATGACAACTGAGTTGCGCCCTGAAGCACTCCGGATAGTCACCGGACCACAGTGTGTAAAAATTGACCATGACAACTGAGTTGCGCCCTGAAGAACTTCGGTTATCACTAGACCACATTGTGTATTACATTGACCATGACAAATGAGTTGCGCTTTGAAAAAATGCAGATAGTAAACTGAACATTTTGTATCACATTGACCATGGCAACTGGGTTGCGCCTTGAAGCACTACGGATAGTCAACTGAACATACTGTGTATCACATTGACCATGACAACTGGGTTGCGCTTTGAAAAAATGCAGATAGTAAACTGAACATTGTGTATCACATTGACCATGGCAACTGGGTTGCGCCTTGAAGCACTACGGATAGTAAACTGAACATTTTGTATCACATTGACCGTGACAACTGGGATGCGCCTTGAAGCACTACGGATAGTAAACTGAACATTTTGTATCACATTGACCGTGACAACTGGGTTGCGCCTTGAAGCACTACGGATAGTCAACTGACCACATTGTGTATAACAGTGACTGTGACAACTGAGTT
The DNA here is from genome assembly GCF_026914265.1 of Mya arenaria. Taxonomy (NCBI): domain Eukaryota; kingdom Metazoa; phylum Mollusca; class Bivalvia; order Myida; family Myidae; genus Mya; species Mya arenaria. The sequence continues at coordinate 27,722,000 of NC_069137.1, forward strand.
GAGCCTTGAAGCATAGTGGATAGTCAACTGACCACATTGTGTATAACATTGACCATGGCAACTGGGTTGCGCCTGAAGCACTGCGGATAGTCACCGGACCACATTGTGTATAACATTGACCATGACAACTTAGTTGCGCCTTGAAGCACTACGAATAGTCAACTGACAACATTGTGTATAACATTGACCATGACAACTGGGTTGCGCCTTGAAGCACTTTGGATAGTCAACTGACCACAGTGTGTATAACATTGACCATGGCAACTGGGTTGCGCCTTGAAGCACTCCGGATAGTCAGCTGAACATATTGTGTATAACATTGACCATGACAAATTAGTTGCGCCTTGAAGCACTGCGGATAGTCAACTGACCACAGTGTGTATAACATTGACCGTGACAAATGGGTTGCGCCTTGAAGCACTGCGGATAGTCAACTGACCACATTGTGTATAACATTGACCATGACAACTTAGTTGCGCCTTGAAGCACTGTGGATAGTCACCAGACCACATTGTGTGTATCACTTTGAGCATGGCAACTGGGTTTCACCTTGAAGCACTGCGGATAGTCAACTGACCATATTGTGTATAACATTAACCATGGCAACTGGGTTGCGCCTTGAAGCACTGCAGATAGTCAACTGACCACAGTGTGTATAACATTGACCATGACAACTTAGTTGCGGCTTGAAGCACTCTGGATAGTAAACTGACCACAGTGTGTATCACATTGACCATGACAACTGGGTTGCGCCTTGAAGCACTGTGGATAGTCAACTGACCACAATGTCTATCACATTGACCATGACAACTGGATTGCGCCTTGAAGCACTCCGGATAGTCAACTTACCACATTGTGTATAACATTGACCATGACAACTGGGTTTCGCCTTGAAGCACTACGGATAGTCAACAGAGCATAGTGTGTATAACATTGACCGTGACAACTGAGTTGCGCCTTGAAGCATTGTCGATAGTCAACTGACCACATTGTGTATAACATTGACCGTGACAACTGGGTTGCGCCTTGAAGCACTTTGGATAGTCAACTGACCATATTGTGTTTATCATTGACCGTGACAACTGAGCTGCGTCTTGAAGCACTGTGGATAGTCAACTGACCACATTGTGTATCACATTGACCATGACAACTGGATTGCGCCTTGAAGCACTGCGAATAGTTAACTGAACATATTGTGTATAACATTGACCGTGACAAATGAGTTGCACCTTGAAGCCTTGTGGATAGTCAACTGACCATATTGTGTATTACATTGACCATGACAACTGGATTGCGCCTTGAAGCACTCCGGATTATCTTACCACATTGTGTATAACATTGACCATGACAACTGGATTGCGCCTTGAAGCACTCCGGATTATCTTACCACATTGTGTATAACATTGACCGTGACAACTGGGTTGCGCCTTGAAGCACTGCGGATAGTCAACTGACCACATTGTGTATCACATTGACCATGACAACTGGGTTGCGCCTTGAAGCACTGCGAATAGTTAACTGAACATATTGTGTATAACATTGATCATGACAACTGGGTTGCGCCTTGAAGCACTGCGGATAGTCACCAGACCAAAACTTAGTTCCGCCTTGAAGCACTTTGGATAGTCAACTGACCACATTGTGTATAACATTGACCATGACAACTGGGTTGCGCCTTGAAGCACTGCGGATAGTCAACTGACCACATTGTGTATAACATTGATCATGACAACTGGGTTGCGCCTTGAAGCACTACGGATAGACAACTGATCACATTGTGTATAACATTGACCATGACAACTGGGTTGCGCCTTGACGCACTGCGGATAGTCACCGGACCATATTATGTATCACATTGACCATGACAACTTAGTTGCGCCTTGAAGCACTGCGGATAGTAAACTGACCATATTGTTTATCACATTGACCATGACAACTTAGTTGCGCCTTGAAGCACTACGGATAGTCAACTGACCACATTGTGTATCATATTGACCATGACAACTGGGTTGCGCCTTGACGCACTGCGGATAGTCAACTGACCATATTATGTATCACATTGACCATGACAACTTAGTTGCGCCTTGAAGCACTGCGGATAGTCAACTGACCATATTATGTATCACATTGACCATGACAACTTAGTTGCGCCTTGAAGCACTGCGGATAGTAAACTGACAATATTGTTTATCACATTGACCATGACAACTTAGTTGCGCCTTGAAGCACTGTGTATAGTCAACTGATCATAATGTGCATCACATGGACCGTGACAACTTAGTTGCGCCTTGAAGCACTGCGGATAGTCAGCTGACCATATTGTGTATAACATTGACCGTGACAACTGGGTTGCGCCTTGAAGCACTGCGGATTATCAACTGACCACAGTGTGTATAACATTGACCGTGACAACTTAGTTGCGCATTGAAACACTATGGATAGTCAACTGACCATATTGTGTATAACATTGACCGTGACAACTTAGTTGCGCCTTGAAGCACTGTTGATAGTCAACTGACCATATTGTGTATAACGTTGACCGTGACAACTGTGTTGCACCTTGAAGCATTGTGGATAGTCAACTGACCACATTGTGTATAACATTGGCCGTGACAACTGGGTTGCGCCTTGAAGCATTGCGAATAGTCAACTGACCACATTGTATCTATTATTGACCGTGACAACTTAGTTGCGCCTTGAAGCACTGCGAATAGTCAACTGAAAATATTGTGTATAACATTGACCGTGACAACTTAGTTGCGCCTTGAAGCACTGTGAATAGTCAACTGACCACAGTGTGTATAACATTGACCGTGACAACTTAGTTGCGCCTTGAAGCACTGTGGATAGTCAACTGACCACATTGTGTATAACATTGACCATGACAACTTAGTTGCGCCTTGAAGCAATGCGGATAGTCACAGGACCACATTGTGTATCACATTGACCGTGACAACTGGGTTGCGCCTTGAAGCACTGCGGATAGTCAACTGACCACATTGTGTATAACATTGACCGTGACAACTTAGTTGCGCCTTGAAGCACTGCGGATAGTCACAGGACCACATTGTGTATCACATTGACCGTGACAACTGGGTTGCGCCTTGAAGCACTACGGATAGTCACCGGACCAGAGTGTGTTTAACATTGACCATGATAACTGGGTTACGCCTTGAAGCATTGCGGACTGCGAATAGTCACCGAACCACAGTGTGTATAACATTGACCATGGCAACTGGGTTGCGCCTTGAAGCACTGTGGATAGTCAACTGACAATAGTGTGTATAACATAGACCATGGCAACTGGGTTGCGCCTTGAAGCACTGCGGATAGTCAACTGACCACATTGTGTATAACATTGACCGTGACAACTGGGTTGCGCCTTGAAGCACTGCGAATAGTCACCAGACCACAGTGTGTATAATATTGACCATGACAACTGGGTTGCGCCTTGACGCACTGTGGATAGTCACCGCACCACATTGTGTATTACATTGACTATATTATCTGAGTTACGCCCTGAAGAACTGCAAAAAGTCACCGGACCACATTGTGTATCACATTCACCATGACAACTGAGTAGCGCCCTGAAGAACTGCGGATAGCCAACTGAACACATTGTGTATCACATTCACCAAGACAACTGGGTGCACCCTGAAGAACTGCGGATTGCAAACTTAACACATTGAGTATCACATTGACCCAGAGACCTGAGTTGCGCCCTTAAGCATTGCGGATAGTCAACTTGACACATTGTGTATAATTTTGTTGCGCCCTGATGAACAGCAGATAGTCAATAGACCATATTATATATTACCGTGACCGTGACAACTGATTTGCGCTCTTAAGAACTGCGGATATTCAACTGAACACATCGTGTATAATATTGATCGCTGACAATTGAATTGCGCACGAAGCACTGCGAGTAGTCACCATATTGTTTATCACATTGACCATGACAACTTAGTTGCGCCTTGAAGCACTGTGTATATTCATGCACCTGATCATAATGTGCATCACATTGACCGTGACAACTTAGTTGCGCCTTGAAGCACTACGGATAGTCAACTGACCATATTGTGTATCACATTGACCGTGACAACTTAGTCGCGCCTTGAAGCACTGCGGATAGTCAGCTGACCATATTGTGTATAACATTGACCGTGACAACTGGGTTGCGCCTTGAAGCACTACGGATAGTCAACTGGCCATATTGTGTATCACATTGACCATGACAACTGGGATGCGCCTTAAAGCATTGCGGATAGTCAACTGACCACAGTGTGTATAACATTGACCGTGACAACTTAGTTGCGCATTGAAGCACTACGGATAGTCAACTGACCATATTGTGTATAACATTGACCGTGACAACTAAGTTGCACCTTGAAGCACTGTGGATAGTCAACTGACCATATTGTGTATAACATTTACCGTGACAACTGGGTTGCGCCTTGAAGCACTGCATATAGTAAACTGACCACATTGTGTATATTATTGACCGTGACAGCTTAGTTGCGCCTTGAAGCACTGCGAATAGTCAACTGACAATATTGTGTATAACATTGACCGTGACAACTTAGTTGCGCCTTGAAGCACTGTGAATAGTCAACTGACCACAGTGTGTATAACATTGACCGTGACAACTTAGTTGCGCCTTGAAGCACTGTGGATAGTCAACTGACCACATTGTGTATAACATTGACCATGACAACTGAGTTGCGCCTTGAAGCACTGCGGATAGTCACAGGACCACATTGTGTATCACATTGACCGTGACAACTGGGTTGCGACTTGAAGCACTCCGGATAGTCAACTGACCACATTATGTATAACATTGACCGTGACAACTGGGTTGCGCCTTGAAGCACTGCGGATAGTCACCGGACCACAGTGTGTTTAACATTGACCATGATAACTGGGTTACGCCTTGAAGCACTGCGGACTGCGAATAGTCACCGAAACACAGTGTGTATAACATTGACCATGGCAACTGGGTTGCGCCTTGAAGCACTGCGGATTGTCAACTGACCACAGTGTGTATAACATTGACCGTGACAACTTAGTTGCGCCTTGAAGCACTCTGGATAGTCAACTGACCATATTGTGTTTAACATTGACCGTGACAACTGGGTTGCGCCTTGAAGCACTGTGGATAGTCAACTGACCACATTGTGTATAACATTGACCGTGACAACTGGGTTGCGCCTTGAAGCACTCCGGATAGTCACCAGACCACAGTGTATATAACATTGACCATGACAACTGGGTTGCGCCTTGAAGCACTACGGACTGCGAATATTCACCGGACAACAGTGTCTATAACATTGACCATGGCAACTGGGTTGCGCCTTGAAGCACTGTGGATAGTCACCGGACCAAAGTGTGTATAACATTGACCATGGCAACTGGGTTGCGCCTTGAAGCACTGCGAATAGTCACCGGACCACAGTGTGTATAACATTGACCATGGCAACTGGGTTGCGCCTTGAAGCACTGCGGATAGTCAACTGACCACATTGTGTATAATATTGACGGTGACAACTGGGTTGCGCCTTGAAGCACTGCGAATTGTCACCGGACCACAGTGTGTATAACATTGACCATGACAACTGGGTTGCGCCTTGAAGCACTGAGAATAGTCACCAGACCAAAGTGTGTATAACATTGACCATGGCAACTGGGTTGCGCCTTGAAGCACTCCGGATAATCAACTGACCACATTGTGTATAACAATGACCGTGACAACTGGGTTGCGCCTTGAAGCACTGCGAATAGTCACCGGACCAAAGTGTGTATAACATTGACCATGACAATTGGTTGCGCCTTGGAGCACTGCGAATAGTCACCAGACCAAAGTGTGTATAACATTGACCATGACAACTGGGTTGCGCCTTGAAGCACTGTGGATAGTCAACTGACCACACTGTGTATAACATTGACCGTGACAACTGGGTTGCGCATTGAAGCACTGTGAATAGTCAACTGACCACTGTGTGTATAACATTGACCATGACAACTGGGTTGTGCCTTGAAGCACTGCGAATAGTCACCAGACCACAGTGTGTATAACAGTGACCATGACAACTGGGTTGCGCCTTGAACACTGTGGATAGTCAACTGACCACATTGTGTATCAATCATTGACCATGACAACTTAGTTGCGCCTTGAAACACTTTGGATAGTCAACTGACCATATTGTGTATTACATTGACCAAGACAACTTAGTTGCGCCTTGAAGCACTGCGAATAGTCAACTGACCACATTGTGTATAACATTGACCGTGACAACTGGGTTGCGCCTTGAAGCACTTCGAATAGTCAACTGACCACATTGTGTATAACATTGACCGTGACAACTGGGTTGCGCCTTGAAGCACAGCGAATAGTCACCGGACCACATTGTGTATAACATTGACCGTGACAACTGGGTTGCGCCTTGAAGCACTTCGAATAGTCAACTGACCACATTGTGTATAACATTGACCGTGACAACTGGGTTGCGCCTTGAAGCACAACGAATAGTCACCGGACCACATTGTGTATAACATTGACCATGGCAACTGGGTTGCACCTTGAAGCACTGCGGATAGCCAACTGACCACAGTGTGTATTACATTGACCGTGAAAACTGGGTTGCGCCTTGAAGCACTGCGAATAGTCACCGGACCACAGTATGTATAACATTGACCATGGCAACTGGGTTGCGCCTTGAAGCACTGCGGATAGTCAACTGAACATATTGTGTATAACATTGACCATGACAACTGAGTTGCGCCTTGAAGCACTACGGATAGTCAACTGACCACAGTGTGTATAACATTCACCATGACAGCTGGATTGCGCCCTGAAAAACTACGAATAGTCAACTGACCACATTGTGTATAACATTCACCATGACAACTGAGTTATGCACTGAAGCACTTCGAATGGTCAACTGACCACATTGTGAATAACATTGACCGTGACAACTGGGTTGCGCCTTGAAGCACTGCGGATAGTCACCGGACCACAGTGTGTATAACATTGACCATGGCAACTGGGTAGCGCCTTGAAGGACTGTGGATAGTCACTAGACCACAGTGTATATAACATTGACCATGGCAACTGGGTTGCGCCTTGAAGCACTGCGAATAGTCAACTGACCACATTGTGTATAACATTGACCGTGACAACTGGGTTGCGCCTTGAAGCACAGCGAATAGTCACCGGACCACATTGTGTATAACATTGACTATGGCAACTGGGTTGCGCCTTGAAGCACTTCGGATAGCCAACTGACCACAGTGTGTATTACATTGACCGTGAAAACTGGGTTGCGCCTTGAAACACTGCGAATAGTCACAGGACCACAGTGTGTATAACATTGACCATGGCAACTGGGTTGCGCCTTGAAGCACTACGGATAGTCAACTGAACATATTGTGTATAACATTGACCATGACAACTGAGTTGCGCCTTGAAGCACTGCAGATAGTCAACTGACCACATTGTGTATAACATTCACCATTACAGCTGGATTGCGCCCTGAAAAACTGCGGATAATCACCGAACCACATTGTGTATCACATTCACCATGACAACTGAGTTACGCACTGAAGCACTGCGGATAGTCAACTGAACACATTGTGTATCACATTCACCATGACAACTGAGTTGCGCCCTGAAGCACTGCGTATAGTCACCGGACCAGAGTGTGTATAATATTGACCATGACAACTGAGATGCGCCCTAAAGATCTGCGGTTATCACCAGACCACATTGTGTATTACATTGTCCATGAGAACTGAGTTGCGTCCTGAAGCACTGTGAATAATCACCGGACCACAGTGTGTATAACATTGACCGTGACAACTGAGTTACGCCCCGAAGCACTGCGGATAGTCAACTGACCACATTGTGTATCACATTGACCATCACAACTTTGTTGCGCCCTGAAGCAATGCGGATAGTCAACTGACCACATTGTGTATCACATTGACCATGACAACTTAGTTGCGCCCTGAACCACTGCGGATAGTCACCAGACCACATTGTGTATTACATTGACCATGACAGCTGGGTTGCACCCTGAAAAACTGCATAAATTCAACTGACCATATTGTGTATCACATTGACCGCGACAACTGAGTTGCACCCTGAACCACTGCGGATTGTTACCTGACCTCATCCTGTATTACATTAACTGTGAAGATTGAGTTGCGCACTGAAAAACTGCAGGGAGTCACCTGACCACATATTGTGTAACTTTGACGGGGACGAGTGTGTTGATCCCTGAATAACAGCGCGGATAGTCACTAGACCACATTGTGTATAACGTCAACCATGACAATTGAGTTCCGTTGGGGTGGTGTCATCATGTATGCACTTCTCTAATACATCTAAATATTAATTATAATATTAATATTTACTAATATTTGGTTTTCACTAGTTATACTTGTATACTCAAAACCAAATCACTGATTATCAGGCTCGCTTCAATAGTTTGGTCGGTTAAGCGGAAGCTGCTGGTAGTTGTTATATAATGCCTCCATTATATGGGGAGGATATTTTTTTAATTATTATATTTATTGTTATAACTTTTAGTTGATTCCTGAAAAATTAATAGAAACAAGTACACTTAATATGAAAGTTCATATATTTAAGCCAAACCGACAGCTTTACCCTGCCCATAACAGGTGTTGGTGCCGTTCAGTTAACCAAACAAGAATAAAAACTATAGAGGGGAAAATATATATACAGGGAAGTTAAGCCTATTTTGGTACTAAAAATGTTCACAATGAATTAATATAAAGTCACTATTTTATATATAGTATATATACTCATTGCTACCTTGCACGGCTCAGCATTGTCATTATTTATAAACAGGATAGAGCCTAGAGTGGGCAATATATTAATTTTATAGTTACTGCATTGTAGCCTCCCCTATGGTTTTGTTTACAAACTCAATTGATACAATAACAATCACCGTAGGAACATTCGAATGGCCACGTGACCTTTAATGACCGAAAACATTATTCAATCAGATCTTGTTCAATCAGTAATACGTTTTAATACCAATATATCTCTTTACATACCTGGCTGGTATAAAATCACTACGGATAAGTTATAGATCTGTTATTTAATTGATATTAAGGATCACTGTCCCAGGATGTGAATATGCCAAAATTGGAGTCCTACATTTTAAGGAGGGAATTTATAAGGAGGTAACTCTGCTTAAACTGTCAATTCTATATTCCTTATTCCAAAAAGCTTAAAACACTGAACGGAGCTACCTTTGCAAACTTGCAAAATGCGCACTTAAATTTATACTTCTTTTACTACTTAATTTTGTTTCTTTTAATTACTTTTACTTTTATATTAGGTCATCTTGTGTAGTTCATGTATCTTAGCTAGTGTTTTAGAAGTATGTGGATATTTTTTTCAGGGGTATGATCTGCTAATATTTTAAAGGAATAGCCAGCTGTTTCAATAATATATATATTAAATTGCTCCTCTTGGGAAAATAACAATATTTTCTATGTAAATAATGTAAATATTATTCTTAATAATCTTATACTTTGACAGTGGGCCTAAAAAAATGATCGTTTGCATGATTTCATTTCGTAAATATACTCTTTTGTTTACGCCAACATATATATATATCTGCTGGAAACGATTTTAGTATTTCTTTTAATTTCACCCAGGAGGAGTAACCAAATGTTTCTTTAAAATTGCCTTGGCAAACCCATTCCATATTTGTTACATTTAAGTGTGGAGTCTTATGCTGGGACTGGTTATATTCTTCATCCTGGTTTGCCTGACAGTACAGCGACATGTACTTTTTGTTAATAAGAAATATATTGAAATATTTGTTATTATGTTACCAATCATAATGTTTAATCTAACCCGGGATGGCCCATGTGGTTGGTGATATATCGATATTCTTACATTATTATGTACAGGCGCCACATATCGGCCCTTCGTTATTAAGTAATAAAAAACAGTATGCCAACCTCATGGGTAGCTCCAGTTTAAAGAAAGTTAAAGTCCCCCCACCAAAGAAAAAAAGACAAGAAAAAAAAGAAGGAACAAAGAGAGATTTTTTTTATATATAATAGAATAAATTATAAAACAGGACATCATTTTTAATTCATTCCTAACGTGTCGCCGTCAAAAAACATAAATATATATATATATATATATATATATATATATATATATATATATATATATATATATATATACATTTAAAAAAAACGAAATTGCCATAATGTTAATTAGGCCTAAAAAATGGTTTGGTAAGGGTTACATCCTTTTCAAAAATAGGTAGGGTAGGTAGGCTTTTTATTTTTTTTTATTAGGCTTTGTATAAGAATGTTATTTTCATCATTTGAGAATGCTGTTAAAGTTATCTTCTGTATAAGCATTTAGGGTTTTAAATTACATATTGAAAAGCCATTAAAGGAAAGGAAAAAAAAAAATTTTTTTTTTTAGTTTTTCATTTTTTTTTTCAAACTGACTATAAAAACGGTAGGGTCGGCGCCTATTCCGTAGGTAGGGTCGGGTAACCCGAACCAAATGTATTATTTTTAGGCCTTAATATGACAATAAATATATCCAGGCAAACGCACTGTGTGCATACCAGCAATCACCGCCCCTATCATAGGATTGATAGGGGAGGTTTAGGCAACTTGCCAGCATGAGATCCGTTCAAATAAATGAATTTAAAAATAGCGTATTTTAAATTTATAATATATGGTCCAGAACTCACAATACATGAAAGGGCATCTGGAGGGCACAGATGAAAACGAGTTTATAAATAGTACTAGTGTACGAGCTAAAAAATATTTCAAACAAATTTATTTAAAAAAAAGAATAAAATAAAACGTTTTAAATAATATAACTGTATACCTATTCAATCTGGAGGTATATATTTGGAGTGAAAAGAAGGTTAACAAAATAACCCGTGTTTAAGTGCATTTAGACTGCAACGTCACTTACAAAGTTTATATTCTGTCCGCCGCTCAAACTTTTAGCTCATAATCAGTCCTGCAAAGAATATTGACGCCTTGATTCGTTCAATTGTTATGGCTTAGTTACTTCGATGGGATGTAAGGAAAATGGCTACATTTATACCGAGGTTTAAATTTCTTCCATAACGCCATTTTAAACGGACATATATTAAAATCTACCATTAACCAGTATATGAACATCAACGATCGCCGGGTCCATGTTTATGGTATATAATTTCTTTGAAAGAAATTTACATTTGATACATTAAGACATTCGAGTTACATCCCCTATTAATATTTAAACCAATGGACATTATCTTTTTTTGCGATTCCAGTTGTCCATATTGCTGCTTGAGTATTGTGTATTGTTGTACAATAACTTGTGTTTTATGTGTCTATGCAACCCCGACTATACCAGGGAATGAAACGTGGAAGAGAGCCCCTCATATCGAGTACTTGAATTGTGATTTGATGAATTTACTCAGTTTATAAGTGCCATGGTCAATGTTATACACACTGTGGTCAGTTGACTATTCACAGTGCTTCAAGGCGCAAACTAGTTGTCACGGTCAATGTTATACACACTGTGGTCAGTTGACTATCCACAGTGCTTCAAGGCGCAACCCAGTTGTCACTGTCAATGTTATACACACTGTGGTCAGTTGACTATTCGCAGTGCTTCAAGGCGCAACCCAGTTGTCATGGTCAATGTTATACACACTCTGGTCAGTTGACTTTTCGCAGTGCTTCAAGGCGCAACCCAGTTGTCACGGTCAATGTTATACACAATGTGGTCAGTTGACTATACACAGTGCGTCAAGGCGCAACCAAGTTGTCATGGTCAATGTTATACACACTGTGGTTTGGTGACTATTCACAGTGCTTCAAGGCGCAACCCAGTTGTCACGGTCAATGTTATACACAATGTGGTCAGTTGACTATCCGCAGTGCTTCAAGGCGCAACCCAGTTGCCATGGTCAATGTTATACACATTGCGGTCCGGTGACTATTCGCAGTGCTTCAAGGCGCAACGCAGTTGCCATGGTCAATGTTATACACACTATGGTCAGTTGACTATCCATAGTGCTTCAAGACGCAACCCAGTTGCCATGGTCAATGTTATACACACTATGGTCCGGTGATTATTCGCAGTCCGCAGTGCTTCAAGGCGCAACCCAGTTATCATGGTCAATGTTATACACACTGTGGTCTGGTGACTATCCGCAATGCTTCAAGGCGCAACCCAGTTGTCACGGTCAATGTTATACACAGTGTGGTCAGTTGACTATCCGCAGTGCTTCAAGGCGCAACCCAGTTGTCAGGGTCAATGTGATACACAATGTGGTCCTGTGACTATCCGCAGTGCTTCAAGGCACAACTAAGTTATCATGGTCAATGTTATACACAATGTGGTCAGTTGACTATCCACAGTGCTTCAAGGCGCAACCCAGTTGTCACGGTCAATGTTTTACACACTGTGGTCAGTTGACTATTCACAGTGCATCAAAGCGCAACTAAGTTGTCACGGTCAATGTGATGCACAATATGGTCAGTTGACTATTCGCAGTGCTTCAAGGCGCAACTAAGTTGTCACGGTCAATGTTATACACAATGTGGTCAGTTGACTATTCGCAGTGCTTAAAGGCGCAACCCAGTTGTCACGGTCAATGTTATACACAATGTGGTCAGTTGATTATCCACAGTGCTTCAAGGCGCAACCCAGTTGTCACGGTCAATGTTATACACAATATGGTCATTTGACTATCCACAGTGCTTCAAGGCGCAACTAAGTTGTCACGGTCAATGTTATACACAATATGGTCAGTTGACTATCCGTAGTGCTTCAATGCGCAACTAAGTTGTCACGGTCAATGTTATACACACTGTGGTCAGTTGACAATCCGTAGTGCTTCAAGGCGCAACCCAGTTGTCATGGCTAATGTGATACACAATATGGTCAGTTCACTATCCGCAGTGCTTCAAGGCGCAACCCAGTTGTCACGGTCAATGTTTTACACAATATGGTCAGTTGATTATCCGCAGTGCTTCAAGGCGCAACTAAGTTGTCAGGGTCAATGTGATACACAATATGGTCAGTTGACTATCCGCAGTGCTTCAAGGCGCAACTAAGTTGTCACGGTCAATGTGATACACATTATGATCAGTTGACTATTCACAGTGCTTCAAGGCGCAACCCAGTTGTCACGGTCAATGTTATACACAATATGGTCAGTTGACTATCCACAGTGCTTCAAGGCGCAACTAAGTTGTCACGGTCAATGTTATACACAATATGGTCAGTTGACTATCCGCAGTGCTTCAATGCGCAACTAAGTTGTCATGGTCAATGTAATACACAATATGGTTAGTTGACTATCCGCAGTGCTTAAAGGCGCAACCCAGTTGTCATGGTCAATGTGATACACAATATGGTCAGTTGACTATTTGCAGTGCTTCAGGGCGCAACCCAGTTGTCATGGTGAATGTGATACACAATGTGTTCAGTTGACTATCCGCATTTTTTCTTAGCGCTACTCAGTTGTCATGGTCAATTTGATACACAATGTGTTCCGGTGACTTGTTGCACAATCGTTTGGAAGTGATTATATACTCCTGCACTTTCAGAATAACAAGTTCAGTTCGTGGTTTACTGAAGTGTTCTTCGCTATAAAGAATATATTTGAGAGTGACCGGGTTACTGCAAAATTTGTAGGTAATTGAGTCTATGTTGTCGTTAAAGTTGGCGTTATTTTTTTAAGAATGTCCCAGTCTGATATGCTAAGTTCGTGTCTATAATATTGATCATTACCCTGATCGTACGGGCATAACTTGCGTTGGTATGTTTGGCGAGTTTCAGATAGAGTTTGATAATGACATGTGTTTGTAGTACTTGGACCAATCATAAAAACAGCCTTGTTTCTGGATACAGTCTAATAAAATAAACGTCTGTAGGTAGGGATTTAAACTTATATTTATTATTTTATTATATTCAAATTTGCTTTAAAAGTTTATAAAGCCTTATGAAGTTAATTCTTCTCATATAAGGTAAAACACATAAACTGTTAATATTTTGAGTTTTAATTGTCAAAAGAGCTTATAGATTCGATCCCACCAAAGGGTATTTTCACACGGCCTCTCTTAAGGGCACAAATACTGGTTTTTATTCAGGACAGACACGGACTCGAGATATTGGTGGTATTCACATTAGGTTTACCCTTTGAATTATAGATTATGTGAATCCAAATATCAAGTGTTCCGATTATTAGCTGATAATCGACATTGCAGTCAAATAGTTGTTTTGATAAAGCAATTAACCTGTCACTAAATTGCAAAAGTATGAGATTTTATGCAATTTTATCAGTCGAGTAGAATATTTTCAAGTCAATCAGGTTTTATCATTTATAGATATGTAATATATTAGATAAGCGCCACGAATGGAGAACGTTTATTGGACAAGGTGTAATAGATATAGGGTGGCCTGACCTTAATGATGATAACTTAAATTTCGTAACGGAAAATGATTAAATTTGCACAGGATAACCTATATAGCTTTTACGCATGCTTATATCCTTCGGGATGTATAGGCTATGCTTTTATTCAGGTCAGGTAAAATGTCTAAAGGATTTTTGTTGGAGTGGTCAAGAACACCAAATGTCATTGCCTGATTCTTGGGGTCGATCCCCATATGGTCAAACTAGAACCGAAGTGACCACAATACGAAGACGTCGCATAATTTTTAACTATTTATGTTAACTACATCATAACACTTCAACAAATAAAACACAATCGCCATCACGACTATGCATTTTCTATTTTGGAACTTTTTGACACGGTATGGTCACTGCTGATTTCGCTTTATTAACTTTAATCTCGGTAATGGGTGCAGAAATACATATGAGGACACTGTTTAGGTCAGCATCTTTCAAAACGTGACCAAATGTTGACCACGTGAAACTATCTATCTTATTCAAGTAGAAATATCTTTATTAATACGCTTCGCCGCATATTAGGCGGTTCCAGCCGACTGATATTTATTTGCTAAGACAAGTTAAAAAACAAACAAAACGTCAACTTCAATGTGCATATAAGGCATTTTCAACTGTCGGGTTACGCAAATGATTTGGCCGGTTATAGAATTGAAGAAGCCTTTGACCAATTAAAACGTTTCTTCCGTCGCTAGCTCTGACACGCTACCTTAAATTAAACCACTGACCTATTCTCGGACTACATTGTCCCAAACATTAAGTATGAAATTAGTATGTATACAAGTAATAAAAAATGATTGCTTACAAAACCAATGATTGGAGAAATAATTCTTATGGTTCAAGAATAAATGTTTAATTATCCCAAAACCAAGAACGCACAAACAGAAACTCTTCAACGCCTATGATATAACTTCGACAGGAAAAGCATACAAAACGCCTATAAACCAATCTCATAATATAACAGTGAAACCCGCAGTCCTAATTGTATAGCTTGTACGGGGAATCAAACCATTGACCCTGATCCGTCTGTATCGCAATGACCTAGGCTTACTAAGAGGCCAAACAGAAACCCCACGGATGTCCAAACTAGCTATTCCTAAGCCTTTCGCTGTTTTTATACCCTAACATCACGTGATCAAAATGGTCCATATTAACAAACCCTTTGGATGAAACCATTATATATTACCTACATTACAGACTAGGGGTGTCAAATTGATCAATCTTTAGAAAAAGCAGAAAACCATTAAGAATATACTCTTCCTTCGTATCAATTTACGATTTACTAGCTAGATTTAGACATTCAATACTAACACCAAAACATTAGTATAAAAAAAATCAACCTAAAGAAGTAATAGCGATAAAGCGAAAATAAAAAAACTTTATAAATTTCACTAAAACAGAAATGATTATTTTCCAGGCTACGAACTACATGATTCCAGGAACATTACACAATCATCATCAATTTTAGTAGACTTAGTGTGGAATGAATATCTCGACCAAGAAAAAACAACAACATCCATATCGCCTCGGTCACTTCAGAGTTATAACCCTTGATTTGGCAGAAATTTGTCTTTGTAGTGTCCGCTTTCTAAACTAGGCTTATTTTTGACAGTTGTCTTTGTACTGCGACTTCTCTAGATCATTTTTGTGTTTCCTTTTGAATTATTTGCGATATTTTTTGCCTTCGAAAAGACGCGTTAGTATACTTTTCTATAGATCGCTTTAGTTGGCGTTAAGTATAGGATAGACAACGAGTGGACGTATTTATGACATTTATACTCGAGCGAAGCGAGGACCACGCGAAGTAAAGGGAGGCGGTTTGGTTCTTGTTCTTCTTGTTCTTCAATCTAAAGACTGTTCGTTTCAAAGATGTTCAGATGTTGGAACTAATTGTTACGGGCTTACAAATAAATCCACTTTCAGTTTTATCTTGTGGGGAAAACGTAATGTTTTTTCAGTATCATTAACTTTAGTTTGGATATAAAATTATCGCCATTGAACTAGTTACCAACGCTAGTGTCTGCTTATAGAGATAAGTCAAAAATATCTAAAATGAGAACAGCATCATGCACAAGACAGTGTTTTTTTCTTAAATATGACACAGTGGTGCAGTGGGAGGGAAGTCTTTTGGAGATAAAGTTGACTTGATATTTATACATCTGACGATGCACCACAGTCGGGGTTGAGAACGCCATCCTTGGACTTTCTGTATGCTTAGACGTATTCACGCAATCATCAGGTTGTCAAACATCCTATGAGCTCCAGCCAAACACACCATGCCCCGGCCCTTACCTGGTGGGGCAAACTTTATTAAGCAGCATAACGTACTCTTAAATCAATGTAATGTTAGGGTTTTGATAACTATACGTGTCTCTTAATATTGTTCATATTACGCTTTTAGACGGATTTCACCACGCGCAAAATAATCAATTTGCAACTGTCGCTGGATCGTTTTTCATTGTTTTGTTTTTTTATCTTATATGCCCGCTGTTCACAATATTAAGGTTTCATTGAGACGAAACAGATACCTACTGATGAACCGTCAAAGCATATAACGGTCTAAATAGTTTAATATCAGCATATAAATAAATCAAAACAATTGAGGAATGTGACCTGTACGAACTATTATGTAAATCTTAATAAAAGTATAAAGCATTGAAACGTTTTTAAATATGTAACTAAACTCAAAGAAGTTACAACTAATTTTAGCGACTAAAATAGTGGAAAGACCAACTACAATAATGTTTAGCTACTCTGGTTCCACTGAATTCGCTCCTTTATATCCCGTTTTAGTTCTTGTTCCAGTATGAAAAGGTGTTTCCAGTTTTCTTAAAGTATATTAAATGATATTATAAGACCATGAAAGAAGTTTTAGAAATAGATAAATTTTCTTGGCCCATGAATACAGTTTCATGCTATTCATCAAATATGATCCATTTTGCCTCGAGGAAATCGGGTTTTAGAAGTTGTATATATACTTCTGAAGTTCTGATGGTACAACGTGTATATGATACATAGAGCAATGAAATAGCGAATGGCGATTGGTTGGGTTAGAATGATCGTGGTCTAATAAAGACAAATTTGCGACGGTTCAATTGTGTATTCACCTACCTGTTTCCAACCAATTGATGTTGAAATGAACTCTAAAATAAATCGTGTGTTTGTCTGTTCACATTTAAATTTCATTTTTCGTACTTTGTATTCACGCAAGAAAAGATATATAATTAAGTTCAATAAATGCGAATTCTGTTGTCTATGCCCCATCCACTATGTACTAGGGTATTCAAAGTCCGAAGGATTGAACTACTTATTTGATTATTCTATATAGGTACGATATTTCGATAACAGGATTTACTTCATATCGGATACATATCTGTATGCATAGTGTTATGCAATTATGTAAAGGTATGAACGGTAAGGTTAACTATGATAGTCGGGTGAACAGTAGGATGTGTGTATAAATACTCACTGCTTGGGCAAAGATAAACTACACTCAACCATTCGCTACTTGCAGCATTGACTCGAAGTGATAAAACTCCAAAACAATTGAACATTAACTGTCTAAGATTGAAATAAGCTGATTGTCGTACAGATTGAGAAAAAATGCATTTATTGTTAAGTGTTTGTTTTGCTATTCTTTGCACATCCATACACGCTGATATGACGTGGAATAATTGCACTTTCCGCCTTGAAGCAACGAAAGGGAATGTCACATATTCCCTTGGAAACAACGATATTCTGGAACTGACCGTTAAGGTTGTTAAAGGAACGCTCACCATTCCTACAACTCCTAGTGGCAAGAAATATGACTCAACTAAGGCAGCGAACTTATACGGATTGTTTGTGTTTTTCATCGTGAACAAAGTTGGCAAAGCAATACTGGAATATCCTGCAGACGTCGGAAAGGTCATTTCTTTTGGTATTATGAGTACAAAAAGGTCAGCCATGACGTTACAAGTAGATGTTGAACACGAAAACGAGACATGTGCTTTATCGTTCAATGAAACTAAGGATATAATATTTGACATAGTAATCGAGACAATAACGTTCACCCCAGGAATGTCTCTGTGTAGATACGATGTGTATGACGGATCATTTTTGAAGTTAACCTATCTTTGGTACTACATTTTACCGTATATTCCATGGAACAGGTTTTCAACACATTGCTACTCAGTTGACAACGACAAATGGGAAGAAATACCCCATTCATATATATCGTATGTTATCTTCAGCGTTGCCTTCATTGCTCTGATAACGTTTCCTCTTCTTGCGAACGTGCTGCCCGACACAACGAACGTGAAAAGCGTTGATTTAAAACGATACACCAAAAGTGATTACCCATACAGTTTCCAAATGTTCTGGAAGTATATACTTTATTATAAGTTTAATTGTAAAAAGTGTAAAAAGATCATTAAGAAGTCAGCTCACAACCTGCCACCAGCAAGCAACGCAGGGTCAAATAATAGTGAACAACACGCGCCACATTCTCTGAGATATTTTTCTGCCTTGACAATATTAATGGTAGTTTTCTGTGTTTTATGTCGACTCTTTGTACGAAAGGAAATTAATCAAGATCATTTGCTAGATCTTATGAATGATACAGATTCGGCCCCTTTTCAATGGGTAATCTTTCAATTGGTAGTCCTCGTTTTTTCGGGCGTTGTATCGATATTTTTCATTATCTTAGAATGGTGTAATTGTTTAGATGAATATTGGTTTGATAGTTTGAAATGGGACGATTTCAAAACTATTTACGTACCTGTTGGAAATTGCAACTTTAGTACAAAGGAAAAAAAAGAAACATGCAACGCATGCACAAAGGAACGAAAATGCAGCTCATGTACACAGAAACTAAATTGCAGTACACAGAAACAAAAATGGTTCTCTCGTAAACAGATACTAGAATTTTTATTTGTTAAATATGATGTACTAAAATGCGATGAAAAACGGTTTCTTAACCACGCGGTGCATGTCGCTTGTTTAAAGAAGGTTGAACACTCGATACTTTCCTTGACGTTTTGGAAGACGGTATTTTTCAGTGATTGTATGTACGGTTTTGGCAAACGTTGTGGTGAGTATTGCCAATGTATTGAAAGTGGTACAGACGATAAAAATAAAGAAAAAGAAAAAGACGTACACAAAAAAACTAAGGAGCCTAGCTGTTGTTGTCGATGTATTTTTTTTATTATTCGTTTATTTATTTCTCCAATTGTGATTTTTTTTGTTTTTGTTCAATCTTCGGGTGGATATTGGTTAATTTTGTATGTCATTAATTTAATTAAAAACATGTACAAAAAAAGAAAACAAAAAGCATTGGAAAAGAAAAAGAAATTGAAAGAGGAAAAGAAATTGCAAGAGGAAAAGGAAGTGGAAGTGGAATTGAAAGAGCAAAAGGAATTGGTTGAGGAAAAGGAATTGGAAGAGGAAAAGGAAAAGGAATTGGGAGATATTTGTAATATCGTATTGTTTTGGATAGGTTTATTTATATCTTTAGTTGTTCTGGGTATTTCATATGTGTTTGTTTGTTCGACTGTTGTGGAGTCTTTTGAATTCATCTTACAGTTTATAATTTATACTCTTTTTGTTGGTTCAGCGTTTTATCCCTCCGAGTCCGTGTCCAAAATATCGATCGTTTTTGTGTTGGTCAAAATCTTACTTGACATATGGACCAATTTTCAAACAGATATTCAGCTTGTATTGAAACAGCTTATTGACTTTATTGAAAAGGACCCGGAATTAAAAGAAGCTGTAATCACATGTACATCAACAAATACAGGCAGACAAAATATTACTGTATCCAAGAAAGCATTTTCATTTGTTTTTAAAAGTATCAACGGGCCATCATTTGTTTTCACATTGGTCAAACTTCTTTTTGCATTGTTCGTTTTCGCTGTTTGCCTTCAAGCACTTAACAAAAGCGATCTCCAAGGCGACAAATGGGATAAAATATTAACTTCAGCATTTTTCCTATTTACACCTCAAATTTTGTCAAAGTTGTCCGGATCAAATAAAAAAACTAAGACCGAAATCATAGATGATGAAATTATACAATTTTTAGGCTCACCAAAGAATAGAGAAATATTTAAACAGGAAAACCAACTAGTCAACATGAATGTGGAAATGCAAGGTTTACGTGGGAATAATGCAGAAACAGATAATGGTTTTGAGCCCGGGAGCTTCAGTCTCGAATCCGAGCACTAATCCGACTGACGGGCGCTATACATAAACATATTATGGTACTGTTACAAATCTTTCGTTTATTTCCGTTACGAATAGAAAACTCAACCTGACATTTTTGCATGTAAGTCATCTTACTTAGGGTTGTAAAACATAATTTTCCAGAATTGGTCACATGCCTGGAAGCTCTTGTCCGGCAGGCAGAATAATAATTATCCCGGCAGCTACAGTTCGTCAGTGCGTTGTCTTGCGGAGGTCGAAATTTTGATGTGACGCCGATGTTGTAATCTTACTTAACTTTGATTTAAGAATGATAAAATTATTTTTTAAGTGTTTTGGCTCCTGGGTTGAAGTTTTCCGGAATTTTACAGTTGATTAAACTCATCATGTAAGAAATCATATTTTAATAGAAGCTGTTTTGAATTATGTTTTGTTTATTTAATGTTGGTTTTTAACCAATCAGTAATCGGCGATAATGAAAAAAAATACTGGTAGTTTCATTCCCACTTGATTCAAATCAATCAATCGTCGTCAAATATTTTCACCAATAATATTCAACTAATCAAATATTGGCGATGTTCCTCACCCTTCCCGTTTTGTGTTTTTAGAAAAGTTGTATTGTACGTGTTGATAGACAAGGTTAGAGTGTTTATGTTTACAATAATGTGCATTGATGCATATATGTTCAATAGTTATATAAAGAATGTTTGATATATGAGTGGATGTTTTCTTCCAAAATAAATTTATAATTATTTGTTTTACAATTTTGTCACCATTTTTTATCGTTATTTTCAAGAATCGACGTTATTTTGTTGCCTTTATATAAGAGATTTTAAAAATCAATAATGATTTGAATGTTTAACTTTTTGAATTCGATGGGATTTTTTGTGATTAATACATTACGATTGTTTCATAAAGAACTGTTTCAAAAAGTGTTTATATTGCTAAACACTGTGTTAGGATTTGACCTTTATTTTATTTTATTATCTATCTATTTGTGTAAAAGTTATATTAGGATATATATCACATAGGTCAGTATAGTCAATTAATCAACATTTTTTATAACTACCTAAACTAAAGAATTACTCAGTTTTATACATTTGGCTGCAGTGTTTGAGTTGTTATAGAATCGTTGGCTTATTTTCAAATGTAATCTTATATAGGTAATATGTTTTACATGTTTGACGGTTCTTTTTTGAATTGATGCTTATTTTATTATTAAGTATGTTCTATGTTTAAACACTTATGTAAAGTTTCATATAAACAGAATTTTAACTTTTGAAAAACAAATGTTGTTTTCGCTTATGATATCTATATTTAAAGCGGGTAGTGACGGTATGTTTTCATTAATTAAGAAGAATATAAGTGGAACTATGGAACTTCTATAGTTGATTGCCTTGGCTAGTAAAATATATTATCCAAACGACAATCAGAGTTTCAGGATGGGGTGGGGTTGTCATATTGTCCCATTTTATAGGAGTTTCACGTTTTCAAATAATTACATAACTTAAAACGATTTGGGGATGAAAGTTAATGTTTCTGTTTCCAATATTTTTTGTGATGTTACAATGGAATCATTCAATGTGTAATAACAATGGAACAATCCATTGTGTATTTTTAAGATAATCATCATACAATGTGTAATTACAATGAAATCATTATATAATGTGTAATGACAATGGAACAATCCATTGTATAATTTTAAGATTATTATCATACAATGTGTAATTACAATGAAATCATTATATAATGTGTAATGACAATAGAAAAATCCATTGTATAATTTTAAGATTATTATCATACAATGAGTAATTACAATGAAATCATTATACAATGTGTAATTACAATGGAATCATTATACAATGTGTAATAACAATGGAATCATTATATAATGTGTAATGACAATGGAACAATCCATTGTATGATTTTAAGATTATGATCATACATTGAGTAATTACAATAAATCATTATACAATGTGTAATTACAATGAAATCATTATACAATGTGTAATTACAATGGAATCATTATATAATGTGTAATTACAATGGAACAATCCATTGTATAATTTTCAGATTATTGTCATACAATGAGTAATTACAATGAAATCATTATACAATGTGTAATTACAATGGAATCATTATATAATGTGTAATTACAATGGAATCATTATATAATGTGTAATTACAATGGAACAATCCATTGTATTATTTTCAGATTATTGTCATACAATGAGTAATTACAATGAAATCATTATACAATGTGTAATTACAATGGAATCATTATATAATGTGTAATTACAATGGAACAATCCATTGTATAATTTTCAGATTATTGTCATACAATGAGTAATTACAATGAAATCATTATACAATGTGTAATTACAATGGAATCATTATATAATGTGTAATTACAATGGAACAATCCATTGTATAATTTTCAGATTATTGTCATACAATGAGTAATTACAATGAAATCATTATACAATGTGTAATTACAATGGAATCATTATATAATGTGTAATTACAATGGAATCATTATATAATGTGTAATTACAATGGAACAATCCATTGTATAATTTTCAGATTATTATCATACAATGAGTAATTACAATGAAATCATTATACAATGTGTTATTGGTATACTTAAGATCAGAGGCAGAGCAGCAACAAGGGGGAGCACGTAGTGGATATTCTATTACCCATCATTAGATTCAAGAAAAGCATAGCCCTTTCAATATTTATTTCATTTTTATTATCTTTATCTTATGTTTGGGAAATAATGGGCAAGGCTCGGACGAAATGTCGGTAAAATATCAACGGTTCTGTCACGGTATATCTATGATCAGATCCGACCAATCTATATAAATACCACAAATTGTCCATTAAATGTTATTTGAGAGTTGCCAATCGCCGAGCAACGAATATGCTGAGAAAGCGGTATACTACTCCCTCTGAATACTTAGCTGCTAGGTATGATTGCTATTTAATCGTCAGAGCCTTACCAGTGAAAAAAAAACACAACACAAACCAACATCGAAATAATGGAATGTTAAAAAAACAAAACAAATTAACACAATAGGTTTGCAGCACATCTAATATTGAAATCATCAGCTGGACTTCGGCGTGAGGTGGAAAGCCTAATGGTTAGCGAGATGTGCAGACCGATTGGATCGTAACCTCGAGTCAATCTCCGGATTTACTGAAAATATATAAAGAAAGCAAGCAGAACACATATATCGAAACCAGTATCATTCATTAAGTATATATGCCTGTATGTAGACGAAGTTTGGGGTTTTGGGAGGGTGGGAAAAATAAAACAAAAAATAATAGAGCTGCAAAAGGCTGACCTTTCTCATACGATGGTCGGAGCAAAAAGGCCTGTATAACCATGTGCTTTGTAGAGGGCGCGCACTGCGGCCAATCAGATCAGTATAATATGTTACGTCATGCAATTGCTCGCAATATGGTTATAGAGCACCATTAATTAAATGCATTACAAAGATACCAATAACGAAAGTTATCCTTAAAGGAATAACTTGAATTATTACAATGGAATCATTATACAATGTGTAATTACAATGTAATCATTATACAATGTGTAATTACGATGGAATCGTTATACAATGTGTTATTACAATGTAATCATTATACAATGGGTAATTACGATGGAATCATTATACAATGTGAACTTACGATTGAATAATTATAAGATGTGTGATACCGATGCATTAAAAATGTGAAATACCAATGCTATAATTAAACAATGTGTAATTACGTTTTGATTAGTAAACAATGTGTTATATCATTTTAATAATTAAACAATGTGTAATACCGATGTCAAAGCATAAACAATGTGTATTACAATTTTGTCAGGGAATAATTTGTAAATACGATGAAAGAATTAAAAAAAAAAATGTGTCATACAAATGTTATAAATGAAGAGACCAATAAAGAATGAAGTAATTAAACAATGTGTAATAATAATGATATCATCTGCTTTTTATTTACCTGCATTATAAATAATTCATTATGTTAATAAAGGTTCATTATTTTTCGTTTCAATTTATGTCATATCTAATTCAAACTTGTGTGACCTATTCAGCGGAAACGAGTGCCGTGGGAAAATAAATTTCAGTTCCTCTTCAAAGTTGTCAGAATGAAAATACGTGAATCTATTGGGCTCCTGTCATAAATATTTGATAAATGTAATTGAGCTATATGCTAAATATGCTCAACTATCTGTATTTGATAATTTGCCTACTCCAAAGGATCTACTATCATTGATACACTTAACAGATAAAAGAAACAATAAAGTTAAAACGATCGGTATATACGGTATTTCCAAAAAGCCCATTCGTGGCACAGTTATAGTGTATCGTCTGTTGCACAATTAAAGTATCCCTTATGTGGCACAATTAAAGTATCCCATTTGTGGCACAATTAAAGTATCCCTTATGTGGCACAATTAAAGTGTCCCGTTTGTGGCACAATTAAAGTATCCCTTATGTGGCACAATTAAAGTATCCCATTTGTGGCACAATTAAAGAATCCCATTTGTGGCACGATAAGTGTCCCGTTTTTGGTTCAATTAAAGTATCCCGTATGTGGCACAATCAAAGTAACCCGTCTTTGGCACAATTAAAGTATCCCGTTTGTGGCACAATTAAAGTATCCCGTATGTGGCACAATTAAAGTATCCCGTTTGTGGCACAATTAAAGTATCCCGTATGTTGCACAATCAAAGTATCCCGTTTGTGGCACAATTAAAGTATCCCGTTTGTGGCACAATTAAAGTATCCCGTTTGTGGCACAATTAAAGTATCCCGTATGTGGCACAATTAAAGTATCCCGTTTGTGGCACAATTAAAGTATCCCGTATGTGGCACAATTAAAGTATCCCGTTTGTGGCACAATTAAAGTATCCCGTTTGTGGCACAATTAAAGTATCCCGTTTGTGGCACAATTAAAGTATCCCGTTTGTGGCACAATTAAAGTATCCCGTATGTGGCACAATTAAAGTATCCCGTATGTGGCACAATTAAAGTATCCCGTTTGTGGCACAATTAAAGTATCCCGTATGTGGCACAATTAAAGTATCCCGTTTGTGGCACAATTAAAGTGTCCCGTATGTGGCACAATTAAAGTTTCCCGTTTGTGGCACAATTAAAGTGTCCCGTTTGTGGCACAATTAAAGTATCCCGTATGTGGCACAATTAAAGTATCCCGTATGTGGCACAATTAAAGTATCCCGTTTGTGGCACAATTAAAGTATCCCGTTTGTGGCACAATTAAAGTATCCCGTATGTGGCACAATTAAAGTGTCCCGTTTGTGGCACAATTAAAGAATCCCGTATGTGGCACAATTAAAGTATCCCGTTTGTGGCAAAATTAAAGTATCCCGTTTGTGGCACAATTAAAGTATCCCGTTTGTGGCACAATTAAAGTATCCCGTTTGTGGCACAATTAAAGTATCCCGTTTGTGGCACAATTAAAGTATCCCGTATGTGGCACAATTAAAGTATCCCGTTTGTGGCACAATTAAAGTATCCCGTTTGTGGCACAATTAAAGTATGTATCCCGTTTGTGGCACAATTAAAGTATCCCGTATGTGGCACAATTAAAGTGTCCCGTTTGTGGCACAATTAAAGTATCCCGTATGTGGCACAATTAAAGTATCCCGTTTGTGGCACAATTAAAGTATCCCGTTTGTGGCACAATTAAAGTATCCCGTATGTGGCACAATTACCGTTTCCCGTTTGTGGCATAATTAAAGTATCCCGTTTGTGGCACAATTAAAGTATCCCGTTTGTGGCACAATTAAAGTATCCCGTATGTGGCACAATTAAAGTATCCCGTATGTGGCACAATTAAAGTATCCCGTTTGTGGCACAATTAAAGTATCCCGTTTGTGGCACAATTAAAGTATCCCGTATGTGGCACAATTAAAGTATCCCGTTTGTGGCACAATAAAAGTAACCCGTCTGTGGCACAATTAAAGAATCCCATTTTTGACACAATTAAAGAATCCCGTTTGTGGCACAATTAAAGAATCCCGTATCTGGCACATTTAAAGTGTCCCGTTTGTGGCACAATGAAAGTGTCCCGCTTTTGGCACAATTAAAGTATCCCGTATGTGGCACAATTAAAGTTTCCCACCCTTGGCACAATTAAAGTATCCCGTCTGTGGCACAATTAAAGAATCCCGTCTGTGGCAAAAATTAAGAATCCCGTTTTGGGCACAATCAAAGAATCCCGTTTGGGAACAATTAAAGAATCCCGTATGTGGCACAATTAAAGTATCCCGTTTGTGGCACAATTAAAGTAACCCGTCTATAGCACAATTAAAGAATCCCGTTTTTGACACAATTAAAGAATCCCGTTTGTGGCACAATTAAAGAATCCCGTATATGGCACAATAAAAGAATCCCGTATGTGGCACAATTAAAGAATCCCGTTTGTGGCACAATTAAAGAATCCCGTATGTGGCACAATTAAAGAATCCCGTATGTGGCACAATTAAAGAATCCCGTTTGTGGCACAATTAAAGAATCCCGTATGTGGCACAATTAAAGTATCCCGTTTGTGGCACAATTAAAGTAACCCGTTTGTGGCACAATTAAAGAATCCCGTATGTGGCACAATTAAAGAATCCCGTATGTGGCACAATTAAAGTATCCCGTTTGTGGCACAATTAAAGTAACCTGTCTGTGGCACAATTAAAGAATCCCGTATGTGGCACAATGAAAGAATCACGTATGTGGCACAATTAAAGAATCCCGTTTGTGGCACAATTAATGAATCCCGTTTGTGGCACAATTAAAGTATCCCGTTTGTGGCACAATTAAAGTAACCCGTCTGTGGCACAATTAAAGAATCCCGTTTATGGCACAATTAAAGTATCCCGTTTGTGGCACAATTAAAGTATCCCGTATGTGGCACAATTAAAGTATCCCGTTTGTGGCACAATAAAAGTAACCCGTTTGTGGCACAATTAAAGAATCCCATTTTTGACACAATTAAAGAATCCCGTTTGTGGCACAATTAAAGAATCCCGTATCTGGCACATTTAAAGTGTCCCGTTTGTGGCACAATGAAAGTGTCCCGCTTTTGGCACAATTAAAGTATCCCGTATGTGGCACAATTAAAGTTTCCCACCCTTGGCACAATTAAAGTATCCCGTCTGTGGCACAATTAAAGAATCCCGTCTGTGGCAAAAATTAATAATCCCGTTTTGGGCACAATCAAAGAATCCCGTTTGGGAACAATTAAAGAATCCCGTATGTGGCACAATTAAAGTATCCCGTTTGTGGCACAATTAAAGTAACCCGTCTATAGCACAATTAAAGAATCCCGTTTTTGACACAATTAAAGAATCCCGTTTGTGGCACAATTAAAGAATCCCGTATATGGCACAATAAAAGAATCCCGTATGTGGCACAATTAAAGAATCCCGTTTGTGGCACAATTAAAGAATCCCGTATGTGGCACAATTAAAGAATCCCGTATGTAGCACAATTAAAGAATCCCGTTTGTGGCACAATTAAAGAATCCCGTATGTGGCACAATTAAAGTATCCCGTTTGTGGCACAATTAAAGTAACCCGTTTGTGGCACAATTAAAGAATCCCGTATGTGGCACAATTAAAGAATCCCGTATGTGGCACAATTAAAGTATCCCGTTTGTGGCACAATTAAAGTAACCTGTCTGTGGCACAATTAAAGAATCCCGTATGTGGCACAATGAAAGAATCCCGTATGTGGCACAATTAAAGAATCCCGTTTGTGGCACAATTAAAGAATCCCGTTTGTGGCACAATTAAAGTATCCCGTTTGTGGCACAATTAAAGTAACCCGTCTGTGGCACAATTAAAGAATCCCGTTTATGGCACAATTAAAGTATCCCGTTTGTGGCACAATTAAAGTATCCCGTATGTGGCACAATTAAAGTATCCCGTTTGTGGCACAATTAAAGTATCCCGTTTGTGGCACAATTAAAGTATCCCGTATGTGGCACAATTAAAGTATCCCGTTTGTGGCACAATAAAAGTATCCCGTTTGTGGCACAATTAAAGAATCCCATTTTTGACACAATTAAAGAATCCCGTATGTGGCATAATTAAAGAATCCCATTTTTGACACAATTAAAGAATCCCGTCTGTGGCACAATTAAAGAATCCCATTTTTGACACAATTAAAGAATCCCGTATGTGGCACAATTAAAGAATCCCATTTTTGACACAATTAAAGAATCCCATCTGTGGCACAATTAAAGAATCCCATTTTTGACACAATTAAAGAATCCCGTATGTGGCATGATTAAAGAATCCCGTATCTGGCACATTTAAAGTGTCCCGTTTGTGGCACAATGAAAGTGTCCCGCTTTTGGCACAATTAAAGTATCCCGTATGTGGCACAATTAAAGTTTCCCACCCTTGGCACAATTAAAGTATCCCGTCTGTGGCACAATTAAAGAATCCCGTCTGTGGCAAAAATTAAGAATCCCGTTTTGGGCACAATTAAAGAATCCCGTTTGGGCACAATTAAAGAATCCCGTATGTGGCACAATTAAAGTATCCCGTTTATGGCACAATTAAAGTAACCCGTCTATAGCACAATTAAAGAATCCCGTTTTTGACACAATTAAAGAATCCCGTTTGTGGCACAATTAAAGAATCCCGTATATGGTACAATAAAAGAATCCCGTATGTGGCACAATTAAAGAATCCCGTTTGTGGCACAATTAAAGAATCCCGTATGTGGCACAATTAAAGTATCCCGTTTTTGGTGCAAATAAAGACTCCCGTTTGTGGCACAATTAAAGTGTCTCTTTTGTGGCAAAATTAAAGTGTCCCGGGTGTGGCACAATTAAAGTTTCCGATTCGTGGTACAATTAAAGTGTCCCGTCTATGGCACGATTTAAGTATCCCGTATGTTGCAAACTTGAATTTTCCCGTCCGGGTCACAATAAAAATATCCCGTTTGTGGCATAATAAAAGGAAACCGTTTGTGGCACAATTAAACTTTTCCGTCTGCGGCACGATTAAAGTTTCCCCTATGTGGCAAACTTGAAGTGTCCCGATGTGTCACAATAAAAATATCCCTCTGTGGCACAATTAAAGTAAACTGTCGGTGGCACTATTAAAGTTTCCATTCTGTTGCACAATAGAAGTATCCTGCCTATGGCACAATTAAAGTGTCCCGTCTGTGGCACATTAAACGCATGCAGTCTGTGGCACAATTAAAGAGTCCCGTCTGTGGCACAATTAAAGCATCCAGTCTCTGGCACAAAAATATCCCGTCTGTGGCACAATTAAAGTATTACATTTATATTTGACTACAATAATATATATATGAAAAAACTACAGAAACAAGAACAATAGTCGAAAGTTTAAACACAATTAAAACCCGTTTAATATCACAGGGTAAACGCCAAAGAAAAACAAACACAAACCCGAAACATGAAACAACAGCACAACATTCCACACACAACACAAAACATATATACCACATAAAAAGTTAGGGTTTTTTTATCAAGGATTGTTAGGTACCTTGGAACGGTCAGAAAAATGTACATTTTCAGGTGATTTAAACTTGTTTGTGTGCACAACCTCACTCTTATCCCAACAATCCCAAAGTTAAGTAAATCGTAAATGGTAAGTCTTATCAAAGAATGCATAAAATTGAGAACACTGAATAAAACAAATACCAATAAACTAAAAGGTGAGCCCAAAGTATTTGTATGATACTTAACTTAGAATAACACACAAACACCAAGACCCAATTTTATGTAGTCCGTTCTTCCGCAAGTAACAGTCTTTCCACAACCATTAATAGGACTTTATTCAAACTTCACACAATTGATGAGCACCATGGAAAATGTGTTGCGCATAACGTCTGTGTTCTTAACGATGAGGTCAAGATTACTAAGTCTTGAAAGTCAGTGTAAAAAATGAAAATCTAGCAAGAAATCGTCTCAGCCATAACCATTCTTGCTTAAAAAATGCCTACAGCAGCGTATAGAATCTGTGATCTCATATTATTTAATTTAACATATATCTTATTATCCATCAGTAAATGCCCAAAAAGGGGCATATTTCTGTGATTTCAGCAAGCAGAATGTCTATATACAAACTAAAATGTTTCCGATCTCAACTCAGTTAAGTTCGGTTAGCGCAGTGGTAAGTACAATCGCTTATCACCTCGGCAACCTTGGTTCGATACCTGACTTAGGCCCTTGTGAGTTTGGTGTGTGATCATTTAGCCGGACAAGTGAATTTCTTCCATGTATTCCGGTTTCCTTAACAAAAAAGGTTAAAAAAATCCTTGCGTAATAGTGTGCCAACCAAGAGATTTACATCATTTTGTTATAATTAGTCAAGTTAAAGTTAGATTACATCTAGTTTCTTTCATCTTCGTTACTATGTGATTTAGGAACGAATTGATCACTAGCGGATCCCGGGGGGGGGGGGGGGTGCACCCGACTTCGCCCTAGCCCCTAAAATCTTCCAATTTAACTTTTTATGTCTATAATGGAGAGAAAAGTAATAAAAATGTACCATTTTGAACTAGAAATTGTTACAAAAAGGGGAGTACCCCCCCCCCCAAAAAAAAAAAATAATAAATAAATAAATAAATAAATAAAAACATTCTGTTTCTGAGGGAAAGGCAAACGCCAAAAGGTGACATCCCCGAAGTTAAGCCCCCTCTTACATCAAATCATGGGACCGCCCCTGTTGACCCGAATATGTAGTTTATTAGAAGTCACTGTTCTCATAGTTATTTAACACATTGATCGCAACATGCATATGCGCATATGACACTTGACATTTGTTTGCATAGTTTATGTGACAACGTCATAATTTTGCTTATCATGTGACATTCTGGCCGTGACTGGAAACTTGGAAAGCTCATACTCCTTTCCCTATGCATTCCATTTGATACCTTTCTTAAATGAAACTGAAAGGTACATGACCACGTTTCTCCTAAAAATAAGAATGTCGGCCGATTTTAATGAAACTTGAAACAAACAATCGTCAATGACTCTACTTTAACGAGGTGTATTAATTTACTTTTTAAATCCCGCTGTTTGTTGATTTACAGCGCCACCTAGCGGACACGTGCTATTTGGCGTAAACGTTGCTGAAACCGTAAAAAATATACCTTTACGGCTTTTTGTATTAAAAAAATTCGGAATATAATTTATTGTATGCTGAATAAATAATCCTATAATTTTAGTACTAGTATTTAAGAAGAAAATTATTAATTTTAAGTTTTATGACGAAAAGTCTTTTATTAGGAATCGCCAAAAATAGATACCCATCGGTGAATGTGACGTATTTATTCCGAAAACGAATTCGGGTAGGGTATGTTTTTATTATTTCATAGGAAATAGAATAGAATAATGAATATACTTATGTAAAAACAAAAAAATATTGACGGTGAGGTAAATTGCTGAAAGATATAAGTATTAAAAGAAAATTGATAGAGTTAGCGTTATTTCAACACCACCGTCAGCGTCAATAATATGAACTAAGGCGCTGCCTCTACGGGCTTGAAGTGTTATTGCCGGAATCGAAGTTCTTTTTATGAAACACATGCTGTACAATAAATCGCGGCCGGCATTTTTGGCCTCTCGGGCCATCAAGAACAACTAGCTGTTTTATATAAACAAGTCGCAAACTTTTCAGTACATGTTCTTTCAAGTTAAGCACATAGCCTAAATTTATGAATATTCATATGGCAAGGACGAAGAGGCTTTTTTGAATGTGCTTTTCAGCTGTATAATTATATTGATATCGGGTCTACAGTCCAGTAGAGTCCATACTTTCAGTGTGTGAATACCACGTGATAAAATGCGTCATAAATGCTACGTCGGAAGGCAATATTTTG
This sequence comes from Mya arenaria, assembly GCF_026914265.1. Lineage (NCBI taxonomy): Eukaryota > Metazoa > Mollusca > Bivalvia > Myida > Myidae > Mya > Mya arenaria. The sequence continues at coordinate 27,754,545 of NC_069137.1, forward strand.
ATTTGAAAAAATACTTTAAACAAAATAACTTTACTTTTTCTTCACCATTGTAAATGAAACATAGCGCAGTCTACGCCGATTACGGAGCCATACCTTCGTTCTTTAACCAAATTTTGATTGCGAGTTTAGTTTCTTAAAACACTTCGACAAACCTTTTCACAATATTGCCGTCTGACGGAGCACTCTCAAAACATTATTTTGGAAACAAGTGGTATATACTAGTGATGGGCCGATGATCGCCGATAATCGATTATATCGGCAGACATTCCTAATTTGGGGATCGGCGACCTCGTCGTTCCATTATCGAATAATCGAAAAAAAAAGTTTGCTTGAATCCAGTAAATTTCCAACTTGGAAGTAACCGATACTTTGAGTTTTAACAGTACTTTCATTTAGTTTTTCTTTGCGTTCAAATAGCTTTATGATGGCGGACGGCCAGGGGGGACATCGATCTAAAAATATTTGATTACCCTGGATATCGGTCGTCCAGGTGCTGGACAAGTGCAAATTATTCCAGCAAAATGGTTAGGGTCATTCAAGCCCAGATTATTATGAAACTAGGCTTGATCGACCCCAGCTGTGCTCACATATTGAAATGACCGTCAAGATCAATGTAAAAACTGTTTGAAGAACGGAAATGTTTGCCGTCCAACTCCGAAAATACGTGAGAAAAGTTTTGCTTATTTAATTTACTATCCCCCCCCCCATTATTCAATATGCCAGAAATAATACCTGTTTTCTGACTGAAGCATAAGAAATGAAATACACATGAAAACTAAGGTCCGGGGAATAGCGGGGAGGTTGAATTTTGGTCCAGCCAACCCCGGCTAAAATCCCCGCCCTGCGGGTACGAACAGATGGTAAAATCCCCGCCAAATGCCCCCGTACCCCAGGGACCCTAGGTAAGGCCCATTCCCCGCTATATTTAAAGCGAAGACAAAACCACCGCATTCAACCGGCACTCCGGGGCCACCCGAAAGGTAAAAACACGGCCCATTTCCCGGGCTATCCCCGGTATACATCCGGACCTTGAGGGGGGGGGGGGGGCGTGGTTACAATTGACTGGTGCATAATTAAGACTATAGTATCCATTTCATAACATATGTTGATTTAACTGCAACATAAGTAAAACATTCCTTTGAACAAATACACCCGAAAGGTAAAAACACGCCCCATTTCCCTGGCTATCCCCAGTTTACCCCCGGACCTGGGGGGGGGGGGGCGTGGTTACAATTGACTGGTGCATAATTAAGACCAAAGTGAAAGAAATCGGCTAAGTAGTGTGAAGGAAATGGTTCCTATTACCAGATGTAAATCCTTATAAGTATTGGTCTTTCACACCTTCCATAAAGCAAGTAGTAAGTATTTCACAGTTTATTTATGAGTCCTTAATTTACATAGATACACTATCTACATACATTTATAAACTAAAGCTATAACATATGAGATAAATATGCACATGGCCATTGCAAATGAGTAAGGTAAAATGCATACCCCTCATGAAACAGAAAGCCTGAAGTTTGTTTGAAATAAGCTGAATTAAGCTGAATGAAGGCTGAATGAAGGCTGAATTCAGTCTTACTGCAAAATTGGTGACTGAATCATTGCTGAACAACCAAATCTAGCATCTGAATGATGTCTGAATAAGAGCTGAACAGTGCTGACAAGATTCAGACCTGTTTCAGGTTCAAAGAATATGTTTGAAAAAGTACTGAAAAGAAACTGACATGTTCAGAACAAAGGTTCAGTCTTCTTTCAGCTTCAATGGATGTCTGAAGAAAGACTGAAAATAGATGCAACCAGTTTCAATTCTGATTGTTTCAGACTTTTAAAATCACCTAAAATGAAACTAGTCTGAGATGTTTCTGACATATTCAAGACTCATTTTCTGCATGTTTATTAAGTTATAACACTAAAAAATGTCAAAAACACAGTAAAACAATTGTGACTTTAAACAAGGAACCTCACCAGGTCCTTTAATGTCCACTACAACTAAATTTAGACAAGACATTCTAAAATAATTGGTCAGAATAGACAATATATGGGCATCATACTTCAATATAATAAATAATGATTATCAATGCGTAAAGTTTGAATGATTTACATTCACTTCTTTTGTAGTTATGTTCCAGATAAAATGAGCAATGGTTAGAACATATTTAATAAACAAATCATACAACATGTCATGACAAATGTAATTTAAATGTCTGAAAAAGACTTTGAATTATCATACTGGACTTTTAAAAGTATCATACTGAACAATTCAGACTTTTAAAATGACAAGTACTTTAAGAGTTCTATACACATTACTTTAAGGTGTGGTTAAAAAAAACTGCGAAAAATGTTCTAGAATTTTGTTCAGTTTTAGAATTATTCTAGAAGTTCTAGAATCATTCAAGAATCACCTTACACATTCAAGAACATACGTTCTAGAGCCCCAGCAATTCTAGAATATTAATTCTTAATGATGCTAATTCTGAAAACTTGAAGAACACAAGTTCAAGAACCCACACAATTCTAAAATATCAGTTCTTGACAAATAAAATTCTGGAACTTTCTCAATTTCTAGAATCAGAATTCTGGACACGTTTAGGTTCTTGAATATTTATTCTAACATAATTCTACAACATTTTCCAATTTAAAATTAAAAATCATCAATTTTCTTGCACATAATTAATCAAAACATTCCAAGTCCATGAAACTGTTAATGAACCTAAGTTCAGGAACCTGAATCATTGAAGTTTAATGAATTTCATGAACTGTTAAACCATTCAAAATATTAAAAATCCAGCAGAAGGGTGCGGCAGCAAAAGGCGGGCTGTTGAGAATTGAGAAAGTGGTGACTGTTTGGTGAAGATCGGATGAAATCTTAAGACTTAGAAAGCCATTTAGGATAATTCAAGGGCAATAGCCTATAAATGCGTGGGGTTTCCATGTGTATCTATCAACTGGAATAAAAAATCCAGCAAATTACAGGTTTGAAACATTTGTTTAAATAAACAATTAAATATTATTACCTGCTTTTTTATCAGTTCGTCCAAGATAGAGATAATCACAATGGGAGCTGGTATTGATCTAACTATTAGACAGTGTTATAAAAAATAACACTTCAACTTATAGAATTAAAGACCATTGAGGGTACAGTATTAAATTAATCCAGGAAAAACATGCTGATGGTCTAATTGAACACGTATTCGTTGCTGTCCGAATTTGATGGTTGACGCAATATATAGAGATATCCTGAATTGCCTAAAATACTTTAATTTACAAAACATCTTTGCCAGCACTGGTTAATTAGTTGTCAAACAGGTTTAAGGTATATTGTTTACAGGTTCACTAAACTTAAAACGACTCTACAATCATTGAAAATGACACAATCCGATGTCCGATGTCCGGTGTTGATGTGGGGTTTTTTCACCCACTTTCGGTATCGCTTACGGATCGCTTACGTCTTTATTAATTATAAATACGGATCGCTTACGTCTTTATTAATTATAAATAAAATTAAAATAAAATTGAAAGGATAACGATCTCTATGAATGTGAAAATATTGCAATTAATTTGACAACTTTTTATCGATTGCCTCACATATATTACAAAATAGTCTTATTCTTTTACGGTTACGCGTTTTAGAGAACGCTCTTCACTGGCGGAGGTAATTTCGAACTTCAGCCGTGTTCGACAATGCGCCAAATAAATTAAGTGTTATTTCGTCGATTTTAGGTAAGTTGAAACAAAGTAATTGGTGTTATTCAATAACTTTCATAATCATCTTTTACACTAATATTATTGTTTAAAACGACATTATAAGTTATAATGTCGTTTTAAACAATAATATTAGTGTAAAAGATGGTTATGAAAGTTATTGAATAACACCAATTACTTTGTTTTAAAAAGTTGTGAGCAAATATGTTCTTTGTTATATGTTTTCGCGACAAATGTACGAAATACGTTTGTGTAGAAACACAGTTTAGCGAGTGTTTTTGAGTAGTATACAGCTAATTCTTCATTGTTATATATTTTTTAACAACTATTATATATGTTTTTTAATGTTATTGTTAATGAAACTTCTGTTAAGCTAGTTTTTGTCTAGAAGTAGGAACAGTTGTCAGTTATCTTTCATAGTTTATGATAGTTATTATTTTCAATATTTTTACCATAACATCACAGTTTTCATGATCTCAAATCACTTATCCTGTGTTGCCAAATAATAAATCTGTCTATTCAGAAACTTGATGCTAAGTTAACGAGCCATGTTTGTCTTTTTATTTTCACATTCTTGTTAACCTCTTCAGCCAAATAAACTGAAGTGTTGTTTCATCTATTTTAGCCAGCCTATAGGAGCTTACAAAAACAAATCGTCAGTCCACACAAGAATCAACTAGACTACTGTGAAGGAGATCTCATTAAAAATAGAATGAGAAAAACATTCTAAGCCATAAATTGCCAAATCCCTCAGTAAGTTGATGTTTTTTAAAGCACATTGAAAGATTTTCATCCTGATTTAAAAACAAATATGGCATATGTGTGGAACTTATTTGCTATGCACATATGCATCCTATGAATGTACTGTCCATGACAAAATCAAATTCAATAAAATTAAACATGATTATTGTGTATAGTTTGGTTAATTTTCCTTATCCTTTTTTTGTAGTTACCATTATTCATCAAATAAAACATTTTGGAGTGGGGGGTGACAGACAGGAATGAGAATCTTTTAAAAAAAATCAGACTCAATAAAAATGAGCTTTTTGGTTCGAAAGAATATAGTAAGCGATCACCTTAAGTTATTGGCATTTTTTGCAGTAAAAAATAATATTAGAAATATTTATTTAGGTTGAAAGATGGATGTCAAAGTCTCAGACATAAGCCTCAACAGTTAATGTATTAAGGAAACGGACTGCAGTCTTCAGAGACTAATTGTGAATGTCAAGGACTGAATAAAGCAATATAAAGGGACCTTACTAATTGTGTAAGACAACTGCCATTTGAGAAAGAAAATGAGGAAATAGGAGGAACATATTACCGCACTGCAGTATAGAATCAACCCTGTCTTACAACCTCCATGTGAGGTGCTGTCGGCATCGACATTGATACAGATGCCATTTTGGAAACTGTTAAAAAAGCTATGCCATCTTAATTAAAGAAGAAGTGGAAAACAGTTCCTGTATAGGGTAGGTTAACCTAAACTAGATGCTTAAAAAGTTTGTCATGTTGCAGTAATAAATAAATTTGAAACTTACAAAAGAACCCTAAAGAAGAAGAATCATCTTCAATGATTGCATCACCCGGCAAGGAGTATACTCACAATGGTGTTATGTGTCATAAAAAGTGAAAACTGTTATACATGGACTCTGGACTTCCTGACAAAACCATAGAAATGTCATATTTTGTAATGATTGGTATTGTTTCATTTTAAATTCTTAAACCATTATAAAACATTTAGTGAAGTGGTGTTATAGATTTATGTATGTTCAATTGCATAACTTCTTTTTTAATTTATTTCAAATGTTTTTGTTTTGTAACATTTTGTTCTGTAAATCTGTTGTTTTAACTGACCTCGAAGTAAATAAGTTGTAACATGGATATTGTTTCTAATTAATGTCACAGATCTTGCCCAACGCAAACATATAGAGCTACAAAAAATGTGTTGTGACTTGTGCTAAGCAGTCAATATTAAAAGGGAAATATTTTTTAACTTTAAGAAATATGTTTTTACTCAATTATTTTCCTGACTAAATATTTTTCCATATAAGTCAACAAATGTTAATGAATTTCCTACTATATCTGCTTTTAATTTTGGAATGATTTTGTATTTTTAGCTAACTCGAAAAGTTTACGGCTGGTATTCCAGTGGTATTGTGGAGTACTAGCCTTCCCCAGTAAAAATGTCAGTGGAATACCAGTGGAATACCACTGTATTCCAGTGGTTTACATAAATACACTGGTATTCCAATGAAATACCACATAATACCAGTGGAATACAAACGCATTTCAGTGGTTAACATAACAACACTGGTATTCCACTGGTAACCAATAATCAGTAGTGGTATGCCACTGGTCAAATTTATTTCAGTTGTATACCAATGGATTTCCAGTGGACTGGATTAAGAAAATTAAAATAATAAATGAAATTAAATCAGGTTGTGCTAAATGTAAGATAAGATGTAAGGGTTAGTTTGGATTCTGGTTACATTATTAATACATGCTATTCTGTGGGTCGATGGGGGACACAGTAGGCCCCTTGGTCTTAGGGATGTACTCTGGTGATAGGCAAAGGGCGGCTGGCCCTTTTGAAGCTTGTGGGAAATATGCATTTTATGTTCCAAGATTGCATTTAAACGTAGCTTTTCTAGTTGTTAATGCACCAGTCAGACAATTGTAACCATACCCCCACGCCCCACCCTCGGGCTGGGGTACACCAAGGATTGAGAGGGGATGTTTTAACCTTTCTTGTTCATCAACTTCGTGTACAGCTGGTCATGGATTTGTGGCTGTAGAAATATTCTTAACAAGGTGTTGAAAATCAAAAGAAGATTTTTTCATGAACCCAAACAACTGGTTCTAAAAAAAATTGAATTGGTTAAGAAATAGTTTTCTCATACAACTTCTGTTTTAGTGACCATGCTGTACATATATAATTGATAGGCATTCATGGTCGTTTATATGATTTTTAAACTTCACAATTGACTTACGTTTTGTTTAAGCAAATGTCTGGAGTCTTTGGTTTGCCATGACGTCAATGTGCCAAACAGTAGTTTTTAATCTCCACTCTATTAGACAGTGTGAAAATGAAACACATTGGCTGATAGCTGGTAAGATCATTAATCTATGTGATTTCTATCCTCTACAGCAATTCAAAGTGCATTAATTGTCCATATTTCTGAAATAAATTGCACACACAACTGAATAACAACAATAAGCCGCCATTTTGAAATAAACCGGAAGTACACTTTGCAGACGATATTGGATGAAGCTTTCAATTTTTGAGTAGATAATTTGACCACTATGGCAAACTGGTGTGGTGAGTTTTTACCTATCACTTGTAGATTATTGTTGAACTAAATTGGTTTTGACTCCTTACTAAATGTACAAAATTATTCAATGAAAATATTAAGTGACTGTTATTTCTGGAAAGAGCATGTCAATCGTCAGTTTGAATTTTCTTTTAACTAATGTAATTTCTTATAATTAAAAATTATGATTTTATTTACAAAAAAAAACACCATAAGCACTTATTGCAATTTAACTTCATCGCTTTGGAATGGTTTTACTTGTGTAATACTTTCATTTGATCTGAAAAGAGACAATTTAAAGAAGTCGCGAAAATTTGTGACATTTTAGAATTTATGATTTGTGACTGCATTCTTTTAATGTTCTTGGGTGATTGGGTGAAGAAATCATGTGTTTCTCATAATTGTTTATGATATTCACTGAAATAATTGTCCATTTTAGACTCAATGGAGACAAGTAATACACAACCAGTTATGCAGTTAGTTAAAGTGAGGATGTCAACTTTTCCCGTTACCGGTACGGTACGCCTGACCCCTGATCACTTTGACACCGTACAGAGCCCACCAACATGTCCTGTACAATTTCTGCAGGTGCTCACTTGTTTACGACACTAGGGTTATTGGTAAGGATTTTAGTTAAGATAATTTTAAAATTTATGAAGTTTTTTTTCTTTTCGACTCATGAAAGCGTCATAGTGGATTTCAATGGAACCAAATATATATTTGTCAGAAGTGAGTGTAGCTGTTAATACAAAGTCGTACATTTATTGTTTTTCCATGGAGGACCCATTTTTCTCAAACATAAGTCATTCTACTACGAGAACAATGCCCCTTAACTGTCATAAGACTTGAGAACTTGACAGTAGATTGCAAATAGTTTACTTTTACTTTGAGGCTTATGTAAATCGGCCTGTACCTACAATTAATACAAGCATTTTTTGTTTCAACTGCAAAGTAAAACTTCAATGTGAACTACTTAAAATCTCATCAATTCTATAATCCTCTTGAGTTAAAATTTACAATTGGCCTTATTTAAAGAAAGAAGACTTTATTTTAAACTTGCTTCTTATCATTAAAAGCTAAATTCAATGTCATATGTTTTTCAGGGAAAACAGACTTGAAATAGAGGAAGGCAACTGCCATTTGAGAAAGAAAAGGAGTACATGAGCGATATATATTACTGCACTGCAGTATAGAATCAAATCATCTACCAACTCCATGTTAGTTGCTGTGGACATCAACATTGATACAGATGCAATTTTGGAAACTGTTCAAAAATATGAGTTACACTATCTTAACTAAAGAAGAAGTAAAAACCGTTCCTGTTTAGTGAAGGACTGGCTTACACTAACTAGATGCTAAAAAAGTTTGGCAAGTTGCTGTGATTAAATAAATTACTAACTCTTACATCAACCATAAAGAAGAAGAACCATCATTATCTACAGTGATTACATCATTTTGCAATGTGTATATACTCACAACAGTGTTATGTGCCATAAAAAGTGGAAGTGTTATAAATGGACATCTTCCTGATTCTAATGATTAGACTTGTTTTATTATAACTTCTTAAACAATTACAAACTTTAATGAATTAGTATTATAAATTAATGTGTGTTCAATTGCATTACTTAGTTTTTTGAATATCAAATGTTTTTGTTCTTTAAGTTTTTGTTCTGTAATGCTGTTGATTAAGATGACCTGGAAGTAAATATGTTGTAACATGTAATATGGATATTGTTTCAAATTATTGTCACAGATTCTAGTGGTATTCCACTAAAAGATTACCGCTGGTATTCCACTGGTATCGATGGATACCAGCGGTAAACTTTTAGTGGAATACCACCAAAATTAACCGCTGGTATTTCAGTGGAGTTCCAGTGGAATACCAGCGGTAAATTTTGGTGGTATTCCACTAAAAGTTTACTGCTGGTATTCCAGTGGAATTCCACTGAAATACCAGCGGTAAACTTTTAGTGGAATACCACCAAAGTTTACCGCTGGTATACCACTGAAATACCATTGGTATACCACCGGCATACCGCTGGTATTCCACTGACATTTTTACTGGGGTTAAACCTTAAGTGGAAGACCACCAAAATTCACCGCTGATATACCATTGAAATTCCATTGGTATACTGCCAAATTTTTTACTGGGGTCCTCACCTGAACAATTTCTGAATATTTCTCTGACTACTGTCTGAGAAACTTGTCTGAACAACCCTCTGAATATTGTCTTACCAGTCTGAATTATGTCTGGATTGTTCCATTTTCAGCCATTTTTCAGCAGCTCAGCCAATATTCAGAAATAAAAGTCTGAATAAAAAGTCTGAAATTTAACTGAGCAGTGTTGTCAGACATAATTCAGAAACATATAACAACGCTGATTTTTTCTGAATTAGTGTTACAGACTTGATTCAGCTTTTGCAATTTCAGGTTATCAGCACACATTCAGCAATGATTCAGATGGTATTCAGACAAATTTTCAGCAAAATTCAGCTAAATTCAGATGATATTCAGACCATACTTTTTCATGAGGACAGTTATGTTGCAGTAGACAAATTATCAATTATTATAAACAAGAACTAGGAAGCATATAATTATAATGAGGATAAAACATGAGCATTCAGCTGATACTGAAGACATTTTTTAAAAAAAGTAAAAGATGAGTATATATTCTTGTAACAATAACATTCAATACTCATATTTGAAGATTTAACTTCAACACCATCCATTTCATAAAATATGTTGATTTAACTGCAACATCAGTAAAACATTCCTTTGACCAAATGCATGAGTATAATCCCTGATTAACAGTAAATAAAACAATTATTTTTAATATCACATGTCAAAAGCATTATCACATTTGAAAAAAAAACTATATTGTTTACACGGAAAAAAATACAAATAAAATAAAAGTTAAGGAAGTTTTTTATAAAAAAAAATATGAATGCAATAAATTGCCCATTGAGGGAAGGGTCAAACATAAGAACATTACTCAACTTTTATTAAAACTTCATTTTTTCAAACCAAAAGATTTAAGGGGTTTACTTCCATTTTCAAAAACTAGTAACTAGTATATTTTTTAAAGCACATTTCAATATCTGCAATATATTTCCATCACATAAGTGTTTCGCTTATAGTAAAATTGTAGAATAAGTCTGTAATTAAAAAAATAAATATATAAAAAAGTAACAGAAAAAATGCATGAATTTTTTAATTGAAAATGAAAACAAAAGTGAGCCTTACAAGTTTCAAATGTTTTATCATTTGAATGTGGAGGGCAACATAAGTGAATGAATAAGTTAATGCTAAAATATATTTAAGGCTTATACTAAGAATAACTGATAATCTATTGAAAAAGAATTGATTGAAAGTTACTACTACATGGTCTTAATTAAGCAGTGTAATGTACATGATTGTCAAGTTTAGAAGTGGTTAATAACTTTCCTGCTTGTTCATGAACTAAAGCAAGTACTTTTTGCTTTTGATTGTTTTCCTTTAAAGCATTGATATAAAATAAAGAAAAATCCACTTATTTGAGGTTGTCATTTCTGCACACATTTGATTATGGAGGAACATATCAAAATGCAGTAAAAGTTTTGCTGTTACTTAAAGCTGCACTCTCACAGATTTACTGTTTTGACAACTTTTTTAAAAAAATTGTCTTGGAATTAGATTTTTTTGTGTGTAAATATCTGCTTACCAGTGATGAAAGACTGCTGAGAAAAGATCAGATCGCAGATTTTTTATGGCGTAAACCGTTACTAACGGTTTATTAAAAATGCATAAAACATCGTTTTTGGGACGGAAATATGAAAAGCTGTGATCTGATCTTTTGTCAGAAGTCTTTTATCATTGGTTTGCAGACATTTACGCAAAAACTTGTTTGTTCGAAGACAAAAAATAAAAAAAAGTTGTCAAAACGTTCAATCTGTGAGAGTGCAGCTTTAACATCAGAAATCACAATAAATGAAAAAAAAGGTATCACACATGTCAGAAAATAAATAACATAAAAAGCTGTTTAATTTCTGATAAAAATAGGATAGAAACTCTATCCCTAAACTATGACAAAAACAGTGCTATTACTTTGATATAAAGTCTTCTTAAGCATATACGTACAATGTTTTTGTCCTGAGTAATATCCCAAAATATGTCATTATATAAATATTTACCCGAATGTTGACAATATGTACTGTCACACTGGAAGCCATGCAATATTTATTTTATTATGCCGAACACAGTTACATTTATATACATATATATATATATATATAAGATTTTTACCATAACACAACTTTCAAGTTTAATCAATTTATTCTGTAATTATTGTTTGTTCACATTTAATAGCTGTCATTTTGTTGCAAATGTCGTTTAGAAATAAGGCAAACACCGGTTGTAACCAGATCCACAATACATTTTAATAAGCGCTTACCACCTCAGACTTGGGGAAACCAAAAAAAATCCTATTTTTAGAAGTGCATGCTATGTGGCGTGAGACCACAGTTATTTTTAATATATGTTTCATTTAGACACTAACTTGGCTTCTTACTTTTAAACAGTCCCAATTGAAAAACAAGTAACTGGCTGCTTTAGAACAATCCAAGACACAAAATTTAATAACAAGAAAACATACGGTGGACTATTAATACGTTTTCTCACAAAATTGAGTAGTAAGACATGACCCTGAGGTCAAGACGGAATAAGGCTACAAACAACCAATTTTCAAAGTTCCACAGGCAATGATTTTTCCAATTTTTACACTGAAAACTATCAGTTTTTGAAATACAGTGTCAACTTATGTTAAGCTCTATGCAAAAAGGCCACTTGTTTCTTCTCTTTCATTCAACTTTAATAAAATATTGATACTTGAACACAAGCACTCTTTTTCATTATTCACATCCGGATCAACAGGGGGCAGATAACTGTGCTCTTGAGCCTATTTAAGCAACATTTTTTCAGAAACAGACTTCAAAACTCCTATAGTCCAACTATATGCAACACATACTGAAAGTTTGGCAATGATATATTAAAAAATAAATGAATGAGAGTATTAGCACCTATGGTTTTTCATAAAAAAAGCAGAAACAGCTATTTCCCTCAAATGGTAAGCCACAAACCTTTGAAGGACCATTATTTCCTTATGCATTGGAATAATTTGACAAAGTAAAGTTTTCCTTGTAGCTTTAAATAGTGTCTATAGAACAGACCACAAAATATGGCCTGCCTACTCTTTTAAGATTTTTTTCTAAGCAAAATAAGGTTTTTCCACTTCATCGGCTTAGTGTTTTATATAAAAAATTACATAGAGCCGAACTGAAATGCTTCAACTTGTCAAATTTTGCTTTTCTGGTACACTTATATACAAAAGGTAACATAACTGTTAAGTTTAACAAAAGAAATTTAGTGATCATGACAGTCTAAACACCACTATATGCCAAATTGTTTGCTTCTGGGACAAATGGCCCCACCAAAACTGAAAGATTCATGACAACTGCTAGTGGTTTCATTATTGAGGTGGCTACATGATGTAGAAAATGCAGAGATAGCATTATTATGCCCATTTTTAAAAACTTTTTACTTTAAGTATCTGTTTTGAAGGCTAGATTCGGCATTAAATTCAGAGTACAGCACTTCACCGTTGTCTATAAGTTGCTTATTTGCTATAAATCTCACTCTTTGGAATCATTTACACACAAACAAGTACTACAGAGTTGACTAACATCTTCATTATTCTGAAATATTGGATTCAGAGCTGCATCTCCTGGATTCAGATTGCAGGACTACCGCCGGGGGAAAAAGCTGCAGCTAACTGGAGCTTATTGGCACATCATGATCTGCAAGCAAGACACAAAAGCAATGTTTTACACTAATAAAACTTTCTGCCACTACTGTTAAAGTTTGAAAAAGGCCTGTAAACACTCATTTGAGGCATACGCAACCTATTATGTAGTCATCAATGTGATAAATATGCAGAAAAGTTCATGAACTCAAGGATTTTCAGGACAAATTTGATGAAATATATAGTCTTTTGGACATTTTACAATCAGTTTTTAACAACAACTCAAAGTTTAATCTCATCTTATTGAGTACCCAGATGCATTTTGAAAGCATTAAAACCAGACATGCTTAGAATTTCTTCTTACTTGGAGACGGTATTCCTTTCTCGGAAATCCTTGCCGAGAGCCAGTATGGAAAACCACACGAGACCACATTTTGACCAGCACTGGTTCTTGTCCTTGAAGATTCTCCTGTGGCTACAGCAACCAGGCTGGCTATTGAAATAAGCAATAAATTTTAAGACATTTATAATGAATTAAGGTTGTTTTTTAATGCATGAAGGGAAAAGGCTCTTATCTTTATGAAAGCGGCTCACTTTTTTATTTCTTTTGCCTTGAGAAATGACAAGTTTTTCAATGTATAAACTGAATAAATGAATGAATTAATGAATATATATGAATGGTTGATAGAATTGATTAATGAATTATTGAAAGGTGGCATTATTTCTTTAAAATAGGGATCTCATTGTGTTGCTGTGATTGTTGAAGTAGATGTTTTCTTGTCCATAAGCTGAAAATCATATGCACATTAATGCTTCAGTCAATTGTACCCACGCCCCCCCCCCCCAGGTCCGGGGTTAACCGGGGAAAAGGGCCGTCTTTCCAGGTGGCCCCGCAGGGCCTGGTGACCGCAGTGGTTTTGCCATAGCGCCAATTTTAGCGGAGGTGCGGGGGCATTTGGCCGGGGTTTAACCATCAGTTCGTCCCTGCAGGGCGGGGATTTTACCCGGCTATTCCCCGGACCTGGGGGGGGGGGGCATGGATATAATTGACTGGTGCAAAAATAAAACATCATTCTGCATCAAATGTGTAGTAAGTTTTGATTAATTGCTTATAGAATTTGCAATTTATGTAATGTTTGCTTAAAAGAGCAAACAAAATGTGCCAATAGATGCACAATACAGACCAAAGACTAATACAAATCAGCAGCTTCATTAGAAAATAATATTATTATCAAAGCCGCACCAGAAATGATTGACAAACAACATGAAAGAAATTCATTTAGAAATGGAACAAACAGTATCAATGGGCTTATATGACCAAACTTACTCACTTTATACTTCAGTTTGAATACAATTTTCCATTATATGATCTTGAAGTGCTAACAAATTTTAGCATGTCGGCATATTGGCATACACCAAGTACAGCTCGGCGGGGTGCCAGGCGGGCTGTCTGGCTGGTTCATCATCATTTCCTCCCGGGTCTGTTTATAATAAAAATGAAAATAACACAACACCTACCCAAACATACAATCATTGACACCCTTATAGTATATACAACATACTCAATTAACACATCTCTGGCCTACCAGTTTAAATTGATGGGATTCAATATTTATTTGAGAGCTGGCTGAAATTTCAAACAGTAAAAAATATCTCAATATGTTTGAAACAGTGAAAGATTGTTTTTATTGTTTATAAATGTCTTTAAATCACCACAAAGCATATATAATTAAAATGTTTTGAATTTTGCTATGCCTATGCTTTACTATATAAGAGCTGGCATTGCAAATGTCTTGTTAATTTTACATAAACAATATATCCTTTTTTAAGTAATTCATATAGGCTGTATTTTAAGAACAAATTGAGAAGAAAATATTTCTCAGCCATATTCTATCTCAAGTCGAAACAGCTGTTAGGAAGAGTAAATTGCACACTGCATGAAGAAAAATCACTGGTCTACAAGCAATTGTTCAAAACTTCTGAAAAATATTGCAAAAAAAGCCACTGTTTTTGAGCTGAACTGATGACCCCGCATTTTCTGATTATATGCAGGAGAAAAATGGTATTATTAACATTGCTTGTCGGGAGGGGTTTTGTCTTCAAGCCCGTATAAAACACGTCAAGTAAGTGACGCCATTGGTTTGTTTGATGCATGAGAATAGTTGTGGAGTGAAACGTTATATTCGTCCATAAATGATGGCATCTTTATCTTTTTATTGTTTAATCTAATATTTGCCAGTATCAGAACTAAGTAGAATATCAGAAAATAGTAAGAAAAATTGTATGAAAATCAAATTCTACCTGAAAAATATCTATAGAAGAATTGAAACAATAATTTACGGCTTGTATGGAATGGTTCGTCAAAAGCGATGGAGCCCTTTCTCACATCTACCTGTTTACAGGAAGTGAAACAAAAGGGGTTGAACATCGAACGCTTGCCAATGGACGGTATTCAACCACTTTTACTCGCGTCAAGCGGTTTTTATTTCCAGACCTTAAAAAAATCAAATGATAAAAATCATATTGTCAAAAATTTCGGAAATTGTATAAACTGAAATCAAAACACAAATCATTATCAAACAATAACAGTGCCCATATTCAGAAATGCTTTTCGTATGGAACAAGTCAAAATAAGGGCAACACACATGGAATAAAGACCAGTTTAAACGCCCTGTCCGCCCACATGCTTAATGAACACGCCTCATGCAGCCTAACCTGGTGTAAGTCTCTAATTACGCGAATTACCGGCAGGCGCACATACTGCAGGGTACTGAATTGAAAAAAATGATTTCCTGAACGTGATACACGGGTACGCACTATAAATGTCTTACATATTTTACACGTACTGTTCATTTTTGTAGCAGGGGTCATAGTTATAATGATAATCAGTTTCGTAAAACGAAGTTTATTTAAACCTGAAATGTTTTATGTTAATTTTAGCCATCAAGACTCGTGAATTTTTTTTTTATATTTTGAATCGACAGTATTTAATCTAATAATTAAAGTGACTCGCTCAAATATCGTCTTTGAAGACCACAAGTTTCATTAGCGTTAATAACGCGATTGAAAAATTATCACGGCTGTGGTGTTGCGTGATTGACACTTTGTCACGTGATGTTATCAATGTATCCTTAGCAGGAGTACATATCCACCATTTGTTAAATTTCCGGTGGCCGTGTGGACTAAGCGTATGTTTTCTATTTTCTTCTTTACTAATCTGGCGTGGGTTCGACTTCCGGGTGTCCGCTGCGGTAGCGCAGAAAAACGGTTATACTAACTGTATTGGCACTTCTAGTGGATGCATATCCGGCGCCCGCACCCCAAATCACACCATGTCAACATGTTGTAAAGATGATGCAAATAATTACCCGCCCCCCCCCCCCCCCCCCCCCCCACTTTGCCCAAACTCAAACTTTTATGTCAATATTGGAGAGAACAAGTAATAACATGTTCAAGAGGTAGTACCACAAAACACCGCTGCCACACTTAAAACAAAACAAAGTCGATAATGAGAGAGGGGCGAAATTCAAAAGGTTACACCCCCAGTTACGATACCTCTTACGTGTAATCCTGGAGCCGCCCCTGCAACATTTCAAAATAATTTCAGCAAAACTGCATGGATGTTAGAAGCAGTCTGTAATTTATACCGCAATGTTTTGTCTTAACTTGCAAATTAAATATAATTTATCTATTTTAAAGCATGCACACATTCCTGCTCTTCTTAAAAAATGATATATTAATTTTGCTGTTTTTATTCATAAATTATCAATTTGAAGCAATTTTCAACATTTTTTCAAAAAAGTCGATCAAGCGATTCAGCGGCCTAGCGGCCTAGCTGACTTTACGCCGCTATACCGCTAACTTAACGCCGCTAGGCCACTAACTTCACGCCGCTATACCGCTAACTTAACGCCGCTAGGCCACTAACTTCACGCCGCTAGGCCACTAACTTCACGCCGCTAGGCCACTAACTTCACGCCGCTAGGCCACTAACTTCACGCCGTTATACCGCTAACTTCACGCCGCTAGGCCGCTAACTTCACGCCGCTAGGCCACTAACTTCATGCCGCTAGGCCACTAACTTCACGCCGCTAGGCCGCTTACTTCACGCCGCTATACCGCTAACTTCACGCCGCTATACCGCTTACTTCACGCCGCTATACCGCTAACTTCACACCGCTATACCGCTTACTTCACGCCGCTAGGCCACTAACTTCACGCCGCTAGGCCACTAACTTCACGCCGCTAGGCCACTAACATCACGCTGCTAGGCCACTAACTTCACGCTGCTATACCGCTAACTTCACGCCGCTATACCGCTTACTTCACGCCGCTAGGCCACTAACTTCACGCCGCTATACCGCTAACTTCACGCCGCTAGGCCACTAACTTCACGCCGCTAGGCCACTAACTTCACGCCGCTATACCGCTAACTTCACGCCGCTAGGCCACTAACTTCACGCCGCTAGGCCGCTAACTTCACGCCGCTATACCGCTAACTTCACGCCGCTATACCGCTAACTTAACGCCGCTAGGCCACTAACTTCACGCCGCTAGGCCACTAACTTCACGCCGCTAGGCCACTAACTTCACGCCGCTAGGCCACTAACATCACGCCGCTAGGCCACTAACATCACGCCGCTATGCCGCTAACTTCACGCCGCTAGGCCACTAACTTCACGCCGCTAGGCCACTAACTTCACGCCGCTAGGCCACTAACTTCACGCCGCTAGGCCACTAACTTCACGCCGCTATACCGCTAACTTCACGCCGCTAGGCCACTAACTTCACGCCGCTAGGCCACTACCTTCACGCCGCTAGGCCACTAACTTCACGCCGCTAGGCCACTAGCTTGCCGCCGCTAGGCCGCTTACTTCACGTACATCATTATAAGCCGTGCTTTCGTTTAATCCGTTTCAATATATCCCCGATCGTGTATACAATAAGATAATATATGATGCTGATATCTTGATGTTTGATATATTTGTTGAATAAAATGTATGTAAACTAATACATTTGATATGAATGTGAGAATAATAGGCTCAAACAATACTGAAATAGTCAATCTCATTTCTACAATGAAATAAATTGCAAATATTAGATTAAACAATAAAAAGATACAGATACCATCATTTATGGACGAATATAATGAATTTACGGAAAAAAATTAATTACTGATAACAAGATTGTAACCGTGAATTTAATAACTGAAAACGCACACATATTAAATAATTGGTGAGTGATAAAAGTTTTAAAGTGATACACCATCGTCTCATAAGGTAAAAATACCGTGTTTTCTGCATATTTCTTTCAAATTAAGCAGAGTATCCTTCATAAGAATCATTATTTTCGATATTTATTCATTTCTTTCGGTAAATCAAACCTTTTTTTATTAATTGTGGTACATGGTACATCGTATTTTGGAGTCAGAGTGCATCTTTAAACAATGTTACATTGCAAAGTTTCTGTTTCATTGATGTTTCTTTATGCAATAAGATATGTTTACTACAACAGTAAATTGGAAGTTGAACGAATAAACAATCAGTGATAACTATCCGAGACAAAGGGAGGTCAATATGTTAATGAAACGATCTATTTGGTTAACCAGCAGTAAGCTTTCTTACATAAAGCTCAAGAAGACACACTTACGATTCTATTTTATTCAAAAGTAATATTTTCGTCTAAAATGAGATTGTGTTTCGTCCGCGCATGCGCATCTTCATTATTGTTGCTTCCTGTTTTTTAAACATTGTAGCTGGTAATTTACGGAAGTATGTAAACAAGAGTGTCTACAATATTTCATAACCAGTTGTAATAGACTACACGAATTAAAAGTGGCTTCTTAGTTCTCCCAGACTGACGCGCACTTTGCTTTTTAAAGTAAGTATAAAACCTAAACCATACTCCTTACGAACTCTCTAATGTTTCGAATATACTGAAAAGAGCTTTTGAATACCGTGTAGCAATCTCGTTTTCAGCATAACACCGCTTGGGGTCAGAGTTACTTGTGATCACGAAGATAGTCAATGTAAGAAAATGGAAGATACATAATTATTCAGTTTTACCGTACACTGTATAAATACATTGTGCCTCTAAGTAATAGTCAGTATAAACTAATAGAACGGTTCGTTAGGGGTTGAAGATGCCTTAACACTGTGTCTCGAGATCTAAAATTTATAATATAATGGACTTATATTATGGCTTGTTGTGCGTCCGTTATGCCTCAGTCGTGTGCCTGTAAGAAATAGTTACAAGATGTCGTGTAAATTGTTAATGATTTAAAGGTGAATTGAGGCTACTTGATTTAGATAAGAAAATGTTTTCAGCAGGCGGGTGAATCAAATTATAATGCATGTATGTAAAGTTGTAAAACTGGTATTCTTACTTCTTTGTTGAGCTTATAAAGGTCTGCCAGCGTCCTATACTGGCTGCATTATGGATTGACCCGTCATATCTGCCAGTGTGACTTAATAAAAAATGAATTCGAAGGATAAATGTTACCCCACCGATTGGTGGACTGCTTTTCTTCACGATTAAATAGATGCCGATAGGTGATCTCATCGACTGTAAATGTACGTTGTATTCTTACCAGAGTCTTCGTTAAACGTTTGACCTCCCGGAATGGCCCTGTATGTTCCATTGTATTATATAATGAAAATGAAACTAGCGTCTACTTCGTGTCATGCTAGATTATAATTAAAGCTAATTTCGCCAAAAATGAGGTGTGTTCCAATGTGTCGTGACAAACTATTAGATGGTTAAAAAGTAAAATCATGAATGCGTCCAGTTGAATGTTGTCTGGCAATATATCTGGCTAAACTGTTTGCTGCTTTATGCTTTTAAATCAATTGCTAGTATCTGTGTATTATCCAAGCACTGAAAGTGATGGTCGACCTGGGGGATTGAGGAGATCCATTCACCAAGTTGATGGGAAAAGCGACGAGGTTCCACATTACGCTAAACTGTGGATATTTTTGCTACTATATCAGGCTAAACTATTTGCTTAGTTATGCTCATTAGTAAAGCTCTAGTATCTGTTAGTTTGAATGTGTTATCAAAGCACTGGAAGTGCTAATCGACTGGAGCGATATATTTAGTTATCAAATCAATGAATGAAAGCTAAAAGGTGCTAAGTGACATGAGATAGAAAAGCAGAATGAATAGTGTGGCTTTTAGTGTTCGTTCTGCACAAACTTGTAACTGCTTGCCGTTTGTAATCATAATAGCACTGAAAGTGCGATTGTGAAAGTGAATGAATGATAAGAGACATCAATTAAAAAAAACATATTGAATATATTGGCTTTTACTCCTCGTTATACACAAGCGTGTTATTGTTTGCCGATTGTAATCAATGCACTGAAAGCACTGATCGTCTGGTGCGATGGTGAAAGCGAAGGAATAATAAGAGACATCAAATAAAAAAGCTTATTGAATATCTTGGCTTTCACACATCATTTCGCACAAGCTCGATACTGCTCGTCTTGTATGAAACACGGGTTGGAATGGATGCAACGAGGCATAACAAAAACCTTTATTTATAAGTGTACAAAATAATAAAACAAAAACATATATATATTAACATAATATCAACCGGTATAAACTGGTTATAATTACAATCCTCCATTGGAAATTGCAACAAAATAATGTGACTTGCTCACCATAATATTTTTTCTCAATGATAAAACATTGTGTTTTAGATATTGTGTCAATTCCTCAATAGCCAATAACCACCGTCACACTGATGCTCACATATACACAAATGTTTCACATTATGACGTCAAACATCATTGATATGTGTAAATGTAACATTAGGCTTTTATTCATTTTTTAACTGCACCGGTAGGGACCCAAATGTTCATTGCATTCACATATGACTCCATATTAACACGAGCTTTCCTTCAAATTATCGATGACGTCATATTTAAGAGCCACCCGTGGTTGTGACGTAATCATCTATATCACCTGTTGCTTTCATAGAGAAGGCTGTTACTATTCCTCCAGCAAACATACAGGGTACTGCTACGAATGAAAGCCAGGCCA